>NC_133618.1:3507674-3657674 GCF_048593235.1 Sminthopsis crassicaudata | reverse complement strand
TATGTCCACTTTCTACCTTCAGCCCCCCGCCTGCCCAGGCAGGACGTGGCTGCTCGGGGCCAGGCTGGAGCAATACCTGGGCTGATGAGAACCAGGCCTGGGGGTGCAGGGGACAGAGAGCAGAGCCCCACAGGTGCTGAGCGCTCCAGCTGCGGGAAACGTTCTGCCTGCAAGAAGGGCTGGATCCTTTTACCCAGTCTGGGAATGAGGCTCTGAAGAGCACGAGGGGTTGGGGGCACAGGGGGGTCTTCTCAGAGCTCTCTTAGGTGTGCTCTGGCATGCAATTTTGCATCTTGGAGTTGTCTGGGTTTGCCTTGAATTCAAGGGCCTGCCCCGTGGACTCCTGTCTTAATACAAACTCTGACCTCAGTTCCCACTCGATAAAATAAAGGGAGTGGGCTCGACATTTTCTATCATTTTCCTCAAAGTACCAAGAACCTATGAACTCTAACTGACCTGTGCCCTGCATGAGTGAAAGGATCAAGTCTTCTCTGAACTTAACGTATCCAGGGCTCTGGACTTGCACATAGCACACAGTAGGTCCTCAATCAGTGAAGAAAAGAGAGTGGGCTCCACATTTTCTATCATCCCCTTTCTCTCAAAGTACAAAGGGTCAAATCTCCTCTGAACTTAATGTGTCCGGGGCTCTGGACCTCTACATGGCACACAGTAGGTCTTCAATCAGTGAAGAAAAGAGAGTGGGCTCAACATTTTCTATCATCCCCTTTCTCTCAAAGTACCAAGAACCCATGATCTCTAACTGACCTGTGCCCTGCATGAGTGAAAGGATCAAGTCTTCTCTGAACTTAACGTATCCAGGGTTCTGGACTTGCACATAGCACACAGTAGGTCCTCAATCAGTGAAGAAAAGAGAGTGGGCTCCACATTTTCTATCATCCCCTTTCCCTCAAAGTACCAAGAACCTATGATCACTGACCTGTGACCTCCATGGGACAAAGGGTCAAATCTCCTCTGAACTTAATGTGTCCGGGGCTCTGGACCTCTACATGGCACACAGTAGGTCTTCAATCAGTGAAGAAAAGAGAGTGGGCTCAACATTTTCTATCATCCCCTTTCTCTCAAAGTACCAAGAACCCATGATCTCTAACTGACCTGTGCCCTGCATGAGTGAAAGGATCAAGTCTTCTCTGAACTTAACGTATCCAAAGGGTCAAATCTCCTCTGAACTTAATGTGTCCGGGGCTCTGGACCTCTACATGGCACACAGTAGGTCTTCAATCAGTGAAGAAAAGAGAGTGGGCTCAACATTTTCTATCATCCCCTTTCTCTCAAAGTACCAAGAACCCATGATCTCTAACTGACCTGTGTCCTCCACGAGAGAAAGAATCAAGTCTTCTCTGAACTTAACGTGTCCAGGCCTCTGGACCTGCACATGGCACACAGTAGGTCTTCAATCATTGAAGGAATGAATGTTGAAGGTACGAAATGGCATGAAGGATGGGCGTGATTACGATGGCTCTGCCCTAAATAATTCCCATTTCTCATTTGGAGTTCAAGATCACAAAAACTCAAAAAGAGGGTGAAAGACTCATCCATCTGAATTTCAACAGAGCTCAGGCTTACAAGATGTTTATCTTGCAAGGCTTCTGCTTGGTAGGCAGGAAAACGTTTTCTCCCATTTTATAAATAAGAAAATGAAGGTTGTAAGAAATCACAGGATTTGTCCTGCGCTTGTCATCCAGTGCTGAGGATCAGGGGCAGAATTTGAACTCGGGTCTAAAGTCTGCAGGCTCTGTACTCTGGGCAGTGCCACGGGGATAGCATCAAGCACTGGGGCGATCCCACAGCCACTCACCCACCAAAGCTTGACCACTCCCCCAGTTCCAAATTGCTCTAAATGTGTTATTGGGGGAATTTAGCTCCTCATTTTCTACATGTTCAGAAGGAACTTTTTCCACACAAGCTGATCTAAAATCTAGGGGAAAGACACTAAAGTAACCCCCTCATCATCAAGGAGAGTAATCCCCCCCAAAAAGGAAGCAAGGCTAGTCCAACGTGACCCGCTCTGGATGAAGCCAGCCGGTCTTCAGAATCTCCATTTCCTTTGTCTAATCGTTCTTTGGGAGTTTTGCCAAGAATTGAGGTCAAATTCCATAATTTGCAAGTGTTCTTCCTTCTTTCCTCCATCTTCCCTCCCTCCCTCTGTCTCTCCATCTCTGTTTCTCTAGTTCTCTCTGTGTCTCTTGGTCTCTTCTCTGCCTGTTTCTGTCTCTGTTTCTCTCCTTACACACACACACACACACACACACACACACACACACACACACACACTCACTCACACTCACACACTCACACATACACACTCTCACACACTCACAATCACACATACACACACTCACACCCACACACATACACACACACATACACACACTCACACCCACACACATACATACACATACACACACAAATACACACACACACATACACACACACACTTACACATACACACATATATCCCGCACATATTGGGGGAAAGATATTAATCGCTCCTTTGTAATAAGAAAGGAGAGGAAGCCTGGGCCGAGTGGAACAGCGCCCTGGATTTTTTGAGGTAGATTTAAGAGTTCAGAAGAATCTGCAGCATTCCAGAGAAGAAAATTGTTTAGGAAAAATCAGGAGTGGGAAACTGTCAAGAATGAGATTTTGAAGACGTGCAGGGAACGACTCCAGTGAGAGGACCGGGAGTTCTCTGAGAGACCCATGTGGAGGCACATAGAACTCACCACCAGACTGGATTTGGGGAAGTAGAAAGGGAAAGCCGGGGCAGGTAACAGAAGATTGATAGAAGGAAATGATCCAGTCCTAGAAAAATAATCTCAGGATGCTAAGATTTAATATCTGAAGGCTGAAGCTCTTCAGTAGAGCTAAAGACAATAAAACAAAATTATTTATTTGTTCATTTGTTTTACTTTTCGGGGTCTGAGGGGAGCTAACAAGGGACAAGACTGGTATTTGGTATAGATGGAATGAAGGTTTATCAATCTAGAAAGAAATATTTATTAAGTACCACTTGTGTTTTTCATTGTCTTCTTAGAAATTATTTATTTTTATGAGCATTTATTGCTTTCCTTTTCATTCTCCCCCTTCATTAAAAAATAATATTAGAAGACGCATCTAGTCCAGCAAAGCAAAATCTCCTGTTGACTCTGATAAAATGCACATCTCCTTCTGGCTTGGCAGTGCCTCCGCTCTCTGCCAGGATGGAGGTGGTATGGCGGATTCATCTGGAGTCCTCTGGACCCTTAAGCACTTGTGGGATGTCGGACTAAACCAGGACATCCAGAGATTCAACGCAAAGAATCCTCGCCTTCAAGGAGCTACCACTCTATTGGAGGAAGCAACAGAAACACACAGAAGGATCTAAACTATATGCAAAAAACCCACAGAGGGAGTTTGGGGAAGGGAAAGTTAATAAACTTTAAATTTTTAATTAAAACAATTTTAACTGGAGGTGTCAAGAGGACTTCCCATAGGTGGTGCTTCCAAACTGGATCTTGGAGGGAGCCACAGATTTCAGAAGGCGGAGGTGAGAAGGAAGGGATGATAAACGAAAGAGAAACAAAGAGGATGCTGCTCACTTCGAATTTTGTTTGTTATTTCCACTAAGGAGAAAGGCCTTTGTTCTGAGAAGGAAAATGCAAGAATGACTTTCAGGATGTGATTGTCAGGATAAATGGCCTCCTCTGGGTGAATCCATGTGTCCTGATGAACTCTATCCATGGGCCCTGGAAAAAGGAGCAGATGGGATTACTGAGGCACTGTCAGTAGAAAGGTTGTGGAGAGCTCGCTGGATGGGTGCCAGAGCAAATGGTCTGATTTTTTTAAAGGCAGGGGAAGGAATAAAATCTTCAAAGAAGAGTTAGTTCTTCAATATAATCTCTACCAGCATCACTCCTACAACTACCCACACTTCTGAAGGACAAAATTGTCTTAAGGTAAATTTTAGAAAATTGGTAATAACCTTGCTTTTGGCAGAGAAAGAGCTCTCTGATAGAGGTCTAGATACTTGACGTTTGCCAGGATCACTAGGTTGTGCTTCTGATGGATTACTTTAACTTTTTATCCATTGTTTCTCTCTGTCCACATGGATTGTAGTATCATCTGATGACAAAGATAGATTCGGTTTTTTGCTCCGTTGATTAATAAATATTGCCCTTTTCTGGTTCTTGAATACCCTCAAAGAAGCTCCTCTCCTTAATGTACACTATCCCCTTCTTCCCATGTCCTGTGCCTTTTGAATCATTTTCCCAGGGTCATATCCAAATTATGGGTCTCATTCCATCAATATTCCCATTGGTTCATATTCTTCTCCATGATTTAGGAACTAACCATCCTTTGGTCTTACTTGTTGCCTATGCTGTTCTTATAGAGATTTGAAGATGGCAGGATTTGTTACTAGGCCCTCTCTTCAACTAGGTCTCTTGTGAACTTTTCAGTGGTTGCTACAGATCTCATGATGTAGTTATAGATCTCATGATGTAGTTAAAGATCTTATGATGTAGTTATAGATCTCATGATGTAGTTATAGATCTCATGATGTAGTTAAAGGTCTCATGATTAAATAGTTATAGATCTCATGATGTAGTTAAGGATATCATGGTACAATTATAGATCTCATGATGTAGTTAAATATATCATGATATAGTTAAAGATCTCATGATGTAGTTATAGATCTCATGATGTAGTTAAAGATCTCATGATATAGTTAAAGATCTCATGATGTCAGTTATAGATCTCATGATGTAGTTATAGATCTCATGATGTAACTGCATATCTGATGATGTAGCTGCAGATCTCATGGTACAGTTATAGATCTCATGATGTAGTTAAATATCTCATGATATAGTTAAAGATCTCATGATGTAGTTATAGATCTCATGATGTAGTTAAAGATCTCATGATATAGTTAAAGATCTCATGATGTAGTTATAGATCTCATGATGTAACTGCATATCTGATGATGTAGCTGCAGATCTCATGGTACAGTTATAGATCTCATGATGTAGTTAAATATCTCATGATATAGTTAAAGATCTCATGATGTAGTTATAGATCTCATGATGTAGTTAAAGATCTCATGATATAGTTAAAGATCTCATGATGTAGTTATAGATCTCATGATGTAGTTAAAGATCTCATGATGTAGTTATAGATCTCATGATGTAGTTATAGATCTCATGATGTAGTTAAAGATCTCATGATGTAGTTATAGATCTCATGATGTAATTGCATATCTGATGATGTAGCTGCAGATCTCATGGTACAGTTATAGATCTCATGATGTAGTTAAATATCTCATGATATAGTTAAAGATCTCATGATGTAGTTATAGATCTCATGATGTAGTTAAAGATCTCATGATATAGTTAAAGATCTCATGATGTAGTTATAGATCTCATGATGTAGTTAAAGATCTCATGATATAGTTAAATATCTCATGATGTAGTTATAGATCTCATGATGTAGTTAAAGATCTCATGATGTAGTTATAGATCTCATGATGTAATTGCATATCTGATGATATAGCTGCAGATCTCATGGTACAGTTATAGATCTCATGATGTAGTTATAGATCTCATGATATAGTTAAAGATCTCATGATGTAGTTATAGATCTCATGATGTAGTTAAAGATCTCATGATATAGTTAAAGATCTCATGATGTAGTTATAGATCTCATGATGTAGTTAAAGATCTCATGATGTAGTTATAGATCTCATGATGTAACTGCATATCTGATGATGTAGCTGCAGATCTCATGGTACAGTTATAGATCTCATGATGTAGTTAAATATCTCATGATATAGTTAAAGATCTCATGATGTAGTTATAGATTTCATGATGTAGTTAAAGATCTCATGATGTAGTTATAGATCTCATGATGTAGTTAAAGATCTCATGATATAGTTAAAGATCTCATGATGTAGTTATAGATCTCATGATATAGTTATAGATCTCATGATGTGGTTAAAGATCTCATGATGTAGTTAAAGATCTCATGATGTGGTTAAAGATCTCATGATGTAGTTAAAGATCTCATGATGTAGTTATAGATCTCATGATGTAGTTATAGATCTCATGATATAGTTAAAGATCTCATGATGTGGTTAAAGATCTCATGATGTAGTTAAAGATCTTATGATGTAGTTATAGATTTCATGATGTAGTTAAAGATCTCATGATGTAGTTAAAGATCTCATGATGTAGTTATAGATCTCATGGTGTAGTTATAGATCTCATGATGTAGCTGCATATTTGATGATGATATAGCTACAGTCTCTCATCTCATTCAGCTCATCCAGCATCATAACTGACCATGTCCCTTCCTTCCCCCATTTTTTTTTAGTTTCAAGCTTGTTTGTTTACATCTTTGAAGAGAAAAGACAGAAAGGGAATAAGCTCTTGTTGAGCACCTACTGTGCACTAGGCACTATGCTAAGCACCTTCCATTTGAGCTGTTGGTTAGATCCGTGCCCTGGTATGGATTCTTTGGCCGCCGGCGTGGTATGGAGCAGAGAGGGGAGGTGTCTGTTACAAGCCTGTTTCAATAGTCAAAGTGCGAGGTGATGAGGACCTGAAAGAAGCTGGAAATATATGGAGAGAGGTCTCAGCCATGGCTTCCTTTGGATGCTATTAAATCATCAGGGCTGATTTCCTGTGTCCTTCAGAGTCTGGCTTTATTGCATGGGTCCTGGGCTGACTCTCTGTCCTGTGCTTACTTATGTTTTCCTTTGCTCCCCTCCCCAAATCCTCCACTCAAGGTAGGGATGAGATATGGGGCAAGTGATGGAAATGAAGAGGCATTAAAGCGCCTGGAAGGATTCCCTGCTGCTCTGATCATTCCAATGCCCCTTTAAGCTGGAGCACAGAGAGCACGGACTAACTTCATGTCTGGATTTTGAAAACAAAAACAATAGCTGCCTCCTCCCTCCTTCTCCTGCCCCCCACATCCCCCTCTGGAATCAGTAAGCTCCAAATATAAAGGCTACCTGCCAACTAAAGCTAGAGAGGACCCAGTACCTAGTCCATGACTGACAATAATCCCAGCATTATGAGCCATTGCAACAATAACAGCCGACATTTATAAAGTGCTCACTATGTGCCAAGCACACAGTAAGAACTTTCCCCAAATTATCCCACTTGTCAAGTGATAAGAAGATGCTGTTATTATTCCATTTGTCAGAGGATATTAAAAGACCTGCCCAAATTTAAATAGCTGTGCACAAAGCCCAGGTTTAGATTTGTGCACAAATCAGATCAGATTTGAAGGCGGGTCTTCCTGACTCTAGTCCTAGGACTGTAGGTGCTGTGGTATCTCCTGGCTCCCCCAAATCACCTGCACATGACAAAGAGACAGCCAGCCTCCAAGGAAAGGACGGGGAGGTCAGAAGCTCCCCATTCTGCTTTGGAATCATTCTAATTATTAGAAAGTTTCACTTTACATTGATCTTAAATTTTCCTCTTTGCCATCCATCCCTAACCATTCATGACCACCACCCCTGCTGCTGCTTTCCGCTCTCTGGGGTCAAGGAGAACAAGACAATACAATGATCCCCCATCCCTACGACCATCCTTCAAAACCTGGAAGATGACCATATTCCCCCTGAGAGTGTCCTTTCTGAGACTCACTGACCAGTTGGATTGTGGCCCTGGGTTTATTCATTCATGTGAACCTGGCCGCCAGCTAAGTTAAAAGTCCCCTTGCTCTCCACCTTGAGTATTGTGCTTAGCTCGGAGTAATACATTATAGGGAAGGGGTGGATAAGTTGGAGGGAAGGCAAAGAAGAAAACTTCAGAGTAATTTAAGGACTTGGATCCACACTGTCTCAAAATGGAGGAATTGGAAATGTTTGGCCTGGACAATTTGGCGGGATGGGGAGGGAATTAAGGCTGTCTTCAAGGCTCCATAGGGCTGTCCTATAGGGGAGAAGGTAAGCTTGCTCTATTCAGACAGATTAGGGCTTGATGTCCCACCGTCTTAACACATGAGCTTTCCCAAAGGGGAGTGGGACCTTTGAAAGAAGGGGGTCGGAAGACCGCTCTCTGACATGTTGTGAAGAGATTTTTGCTGATCCAGGACCGGGGATCTTAACCCACTTTGGTGTTACTCCTTTAACTATCATCTGAAGTCTATGGATATTTTATCATAATAATGTTTTAAACACAAAAGAATCTAAAACATGGAATTATAACGGAAGCCAGACTGAATACAGCTTTTGGAATATATTGTTAGAATATTTCAATTTATTATTTATTTCAACATGCTCTTCTTTTTCAATTTTGAGTTCCAAATTCTTTTCCTCCCACACCCTTCACCACCCACTGAAAAGGCAAACAATATGATATCAATTATACATGTGAAATCATGCAAAGCATATTTTCAAATTAACAATATTACAAAAAAGAAAGAGAAATAAAGTGGAAAAATATACTTCAATTTGCACTCAGAGTTCCCATATTCTCTCTCTAAAGTATTTTTCATCATCAAAAATGATGGAACTGTCTTGGATCATTATATTGATCAAAGTATCTAGGTCTTGCACAGTTGATCATTATTATAGTATTGCTATAGTAAGCACAATGTTCTCCTGGTTCTGCTCACTTCATTTTGCATCACTTCACATAGGTTTTGCCATGCCCCCCACACACACACCCCGAGACCACTCCCTTGATGATTTATTATAGCATAATGGTATTCTATCATAATTATAGGCTTTACTTTGTTTAGCCATTCTTCAAATGATGGGCAGATTTTGAATTTTTAATTCTTTGCCACCACAAAAAGAATTTCTGTAAATATTTTTTGTATATATAGATTCTTTTCCTTTTTCTCCAATTTCTTTGTTGTGCAAATCTACTAGGGTGCTGCTGGATCAAGGGGTAGATACCGTTTTGTAATTGGAATAATTGAACCAGTTCACTATACCAACAGCTTATTAATGTGCTATTTCCCCTTCCTCTCCTCCAGCACTTGTCATTTCTGTTAAGTGAATTTCACTGTAATTTTTATTGTCCCTAATTTTAATAAGTGAAATAAAATTACTTATTTATGGTTAGATAAATAATATAATCAGTTTGAAAAGAAAATCCATTAGAAAAGCTGAAACTAGTTCAAGGAAAGTAGTGGTAAAATACAAATGGAAAATTAAAAAACAATCCAAAAAATCCAATTTGCTAAATTTAATATGGAAGTTGAAAAGTATCTTTATTGGTGGAAATAAAAGATCACTGAATTTGCTTTCTGCAAATGATGTAGGGGCAAGGAGCCAGAAATTTAATTAAACGAAATATCTTGAAAATATACAAATAGACTTCATTGGGAAGACATGAGCATTCTTCCAGAATAAATTAAATACGATTAACAAAAAAACCAAACCAAAACAAAACAAAACAAAAACAAACAAACAAAAAAAACTTGAGGGGAAAAAATGTTGGTGACATCAAAGTGCTTTGTTTACATCAGATAACATGACTTTCACAATTTGAAGTATAAAAAGCTTACTCGTTAAGAGCAATAGTGATATTAATTGCAAGTGTTTTAAATAATGATTGGTGAATCCTATTCAAAGCTTAGAATTTATTTAATTTGCATTTCTCTAATCAATAGTGATGTAGATTTTGTTTTCGTATGACTGTGGGTAGTTTTGATTTCTTCTTCTGAAAACTGCCTGCTTATATCCTTTGACCATTTATCACTCGGGGAATTACTCTTATTTTTATAAAATTATTCAGCTCTATAGTTAGTATATATTTGATAAATCAGGCTTTTATCAGAGAAACTTGATATTAATTTTTAAATGTTATTTAATTATCTATGATAGTTTTTTGGGGTTTTTTTTTTTTGTGTGTGTGTGTGTGTGTTTTTTTTTAGCAAAATGGTGTTTCCTTAATTATTTCTTTTGATTGGGTCAATTTTTGCTTTTGCTCTAAGCCCATGATTGCAATTTCTGTCTTTTTCTTTGCTTTAGTTAAATCATATTAGATTCTGCTCCAGTCCTTTATTTTAATCTTGAGTATTTTTGTTTCTCTGTGTCTCTTGTAAACAGCATTTTATTGGATTCTGCTTTCTAATCCATCCTTCTACCAGCTTCCATTTTGGGTGTAAATTCATCCCATCTACATTCACAGTTATGACTGCTAATTGTGTATTTCCCTCTATCCCATTTTCTTGGAAAATGGAGTCCACAGAAGCATTGAGACAGATGAACTCTCTAAAAGAGGAGGCACAACAGACCCGACTTGTTCAGTTTGTCAAGTTGTTGTTCAGTTAATTTTTGAGTTGTGTCCAACTCTTGATTTCTCCATTTAAGGTTTTCTTTTAGCAGAGATCCTGGACTGCTTTGCCATTTCCTTCTCTAGATCATTTTACAGATAAAGAAACTGAGGAAACAAAGTTAAATTACTTGCCCAGAGTCACATAGTACTTATTGTTGAGATCAGATTTGAAGTCAAGAATATGAGTCTTCATGACTCCAAGCCCAACACCCTAGCCATTACTCTACCTAACTGCCCTCAGTTTGTGAAGTCAACAAACACTTAAATAAGCATTTATTAAGAACCTAATGTGTTCCAGGAACTATGCTAAATATTAAGAATACAAAGAAAGGGTTAAAAAAAGTCCCTGCCCTCAAGTTGCTCTCAGTCTCTGGGAAGACAACATTCGAGCAACTCTGTACAACAAAATATAGATGGAATACTTTGGTGACAATCTCAGAAACGACCCCATTAAGGAAGACTTCTTATAGAAAGGGAGACTTTAACTGAGACTTAAAGGAGGGCCAGAAGTCCAGGAGGTAGCAGAGAGAGAGCTCCAAGTAGGGGACACAGCCAGCAAAAATCCCTGGAGTCAGCAGATGGAATGTTGGAAGAGGTGGCAAGGAGAGCATCGTCACAAGATCAGATAGTATAAGGAAGAGGATGAGTTGTTGCAAACTGGAAAGGTAACAAGAAGTTTAAAATCTGAAGAATTTTAAAAGCTAAAAAGCAGATTTTACATTTGATCTGGGAGATGATAGGGAGTCTTTGATTTGTTCACTCAGGAAGTGACATGGAAAGGCCTAAGTTCTAGCAAGATCACTGGATTGGGGAGAGGTTTGGGGTTTTGTGTCTGTGGTTGTGGGTCAGCTCCTGGTGTTCAAATATGGAGTTCTCCACTTCACTTAATACAGACAACATTAACAGAACTGCTGGTATGCCTAACGTATCACGGGGGAACATCACTCTGGGCACAGGGCAGCGAGAGGACGATTTGCATAAGGGTCATAGTCTTCCCACTGAGGTCTTGAGCTGAGGCAGCATCCCAAGAAGAGCAAGGAGGGGGTGACCTGCAGAACAAGACGAAGCTTACTGAGCTCATCATAATCAGGCACTTGGACAACAGAATTTCAGATCTTTTGACAAAAGATTAATATCATCCCAAATCTGTCATCTGGACTCTTCACTATATAACGTGCCAGTACTCGCTGCCAACCAGTCAGACCTCCTGAGCTCTCCCGACCCAAAATAGAAGAGAGATTTAGAAGGACAAAATCGCAGAATTGGAAGGAATCCTGGCGGTCACTGAGTCCAACCATGCTCCAGAGATAATCACCATTATGATATTCCTGGCAAGTGAATCGTTGTTAGATCACTTCCAGGAAGATTAAGTTCATTGCCTCCTTTGGCAGTCCATTGGGGCAAGACACTTGCCCAGGTCACATATCTAATAAATCAAAGAGATAAGAAGGATTCCAGTCTATACTCTGACTTCAAATCCTGACACTTTCCAACTTCTCTTCCTTCCATCTCCCCCGCCACGCATAATGTACAAAATAACTCCAAAAAAGCCGTGGGTAACCAGGGTAGCCTTCATGGAGGAGATGGTATTCCAGAGCTGAAGGGAGGGGAGGGAGGGGCAGGGGGATTGGTAGAGTGAATACTCAGCAAAAACATAGTAATTGCTTTATGAATACTTTGTGGATGGATCTGTCTATGGCTTTGCAGTCTATCAATTAACAAACATATGTTGTTCCTGTGTCCAAACAGAACAAATCTGATCCTTCACTTCTGTACAATCCTTCAAATCCTTTAATACAGGATCCTCTATGAAATGATTTCTCCAATTTTCACTATTCCATCCACACGAATACAAGCTCGTGGTCTCATGTACACAGTAGGCAGGATGGGCTCTACCCACCTACCCCAACTCCCCTCTCTTTGAGCAGCAGCAGGCCCCTAACCTGCACTAGCCACTGCAACGGCTCTCAAAGGGCTTCTCTTCTCATATATGGCGAGAAATGAACCTGAATGAAATTTCGGGTTGGACAAGAGCAGGTCAAGACAAAGGCACAGCTCTTTAGTCACTAAATACAACAAAGAAACCCATTTAAAATTATACATCTGGGCATAAAGAAAAAGAAAATCACTGATCACGAAGGGTCCATGATGGCTTAATTGGGGAGGGGTGTTCCCCTGGCATGAGGGTTATGGCTCCCAGAAATTGCACCAGTGGCCACACCAGTTAGTCCTCTCAGCAGCTAGGTCAAAACACATTGAGAGATAGATAGATAGATAGATAGATAGATAGATAGATAGATAGAAAAAAATAGATACATGGATGGATGGATAGATAGATAGTTGATAAATAGATGGATAGTTGATAGATAGATATATCATTTATAGATAGATGGATAGTTGATAGCTAGATAGATGGATAGATAGATAGATAAATAGATAGATAGATAGATAGATAGATAGATAGATAGATAGATAGATAGAAAAAATAGACACATGGATGGATGGATGAATGGATAGATAGATAGTTGATAAATAGATGGATAGTTGATAGATAGATATATCATTTATAGATAGATGGATAGTTTATAGATAAATAGATAGATAGATAGATAGATAGATAGATAGATAGATAGATAGATAGATGGATAGATAGATAGACAGATGAATGGATGGATAGATAGGTATATAATTGGATATAGATGCTTGACAAATCATAAGCCCTTTGTATCATATCTATTTTCTGTTCCTCTATTTATGTATCTATTTGGAGACAGAGACACAGGGACGCACAGAGAGATGCACAGAGAGGACATTTTCACTTACTGCCGGGATGAAACGCTTCATGGTGGAGAACGTGGGTGGGGTTATAAGAGTTTATTTTAGCACAATCCAAATTCTAAATGAGTAAAGTCCAAATTAACTAAGTGTTCTGGCGATTTCTTTTAATTCACCCTGAGGATGATAAAACATGAAAATCATTGTCTTACTGCCTTTGCTGGCTGGAGGGAGTTCAGACAGGTCTGTGATTAGATGAGACTTAATGATGTGGCCCAGGGTTGCTTGGAGAGCTCCAGCAAAGGCCCTCCGAAAGGCCCTGAGTTGTTTCAGAATTATAATCAGTCTCAGCCCTGACTTCCCAGTTCTTCCAGGCACATGGCAAACATCCAGGCAGGCGGGTTCCAGGAAGGAGGGGGAGGGTGTTGGGAGGTGAGTTCATAAGCAAAAAAGTGCGAAAAGGCAGATGATGAGCAAGACGAATCTGGTTTCTTCACCTCGGAGGAGAAAAAACAGTGCCCGAGACACTCCTGGGCCAGGGGCCTATCACAGGGATTCAGTCAGCCAGCTGGGCCCCCCTCCCTGCCTTGGCTTTTGTCAAGGCCACCTTGAAACATATCCATGTGCTGCAGAGTACCGAGATGCTCCGAGATGAGCCGTGGGGGTTTGGCAAGGTCAGCAGGCAAACTTTTCCCTCATATCCTCAGAATGTGGAGCCTGAGCTAGAAGAGACCTTAGAACAGAAACCACATCCTGTAGCAATTCCATCATCCATGTGCCCAAAATACTTGCTGGGGTTCTGCCCAAACCCCTCCCTCTTCCATATGTCACTGTTTCAGTTGGGGGCTTCGCTGATATTTAGCCAGGCAGCTTTTCCATCTTGGACTAACCTTTGCTCCTTCCCTCTCCCATTTGCCTGGTCAATCACTCTCCACATCTACCTGATTGCTCTCCCTGGAACCGCTGCCTAACTGGCCTCTCTGCTTCCCATCTCTCCTTTTGCTTATTTCTCATCCACTTAGCTTCCAAAGCGACATTCCCTCAACACAAGCATGAGGGTCTCAAGCCCCGGGCCAAAAGTCTTCAGTGGCTCCCAATCACCTCAAACTCCTCAGCTTCGCATTAAAAACTCCCCAACATCGTTTTCATTGACCTTTCCAGTCTCCCCTAGTCTTATGCTTCCTATGCACAGCAGAGCATCTTCAGTCTCGGCCCTTTTGCAGAGTGTGCAGTCATGGGCAGAAAGGATGGTCCCTCATCTTGACCTTGAATACAAAGACTTTTGTGGTTGTTTTGTATTGTTTGGGTTTTAAACTGCCAGCCACTGCTATGAAGAAAGAATATATACTTGTCATAGTTGAGACAATTGGGGAAATGTCATTTTTATTGATGAAATGTATATTTATTATTATATAAACAATATAAGACCTTTCCCCCAAAAATGTTTAGAGTGATATTTTCCTTGGGATTCATGGAAGTCTTATTTCTCCTAGGAGAATGATAAGCCATGTTTAAAAAAAAAAAGACATCCTAAGAAGCAGTATTGTCCCTGAATGGCAGAAATTCTTGTATGGGATGGAGGACTGCACCATGACTTTGCCACTTCTTGCCTTGAGCCATGACACACATCCCTAAAGAATGAGAAATATATCCAAGACAAGGAGATAAATAAGTTTGTTTTCTCACTGCCACACCACAGTCTGATCATTAAGATAAACCTGTATGTTTCTATCAAAATGGGAAATCCCCCTCCCTGATTGTCTACACTAGCTCTCCCACATGTTACTCTCTAAACTGTTTCTTAATCTCATATCATTTTACCCACACAAGCTCTCTGGGCTACCACTGAAAAAAATTGAACCCATCCCTTAATGGATTGGGGCGGTTTTAGTTTTAGTCCCAATATCTGTAGAAAGGAAGAACAAATTGGATAGTGACTTTAACAATTAGAGACTAAAAAGACCTTGAAAACAAGAGCCAAAATAGCAGAGTTAGAATGTGCCTCCAAAAAATGTAATGAACTTTAAAACAGAACAGATGTCCAAGTAGGGAGAGACCCTTAGAACATAGACTTGGCAATGTCACAGCTGGATGACATCTAAAGGTCTTCTCACTTAACCACCTCTTTTTTTGTAGGACTTGACTAAGATGGCAAGAAGAAAAACAACTTGACCAAGTGTTCAAAATGGCACTAGAATCCCACTTTATTGGTTTACAGTTCAAGGATTTTCAAAGCTGTATCTTTGTTTTTAAATCTATTTCTCTATCTCTGAGAGCAGACTCTTTGATAATGCACTTTACAATTTTAAACTGGAAGGATTTGAAGGCTGGGAGAGTTCTCATCCAGCCTCTGGCTCACTGAGAATCCTTTCCATATAACACCCCAACATCTATCATTCAGCCTTCACTGGAGGACTTCAAGCAAGACTGCCTACCCCACTCCCTCCACTCATTTTGCTCTCCTGGAATAATTAAAATTCCATATTTGTGGCTAATGGTAGCCATCTCTCAGGGGACCATGGAGAAAAGGAGAAAATGCACATGACTTTATTGTATATGCAAAAGGAATAGCAAGTTGTACCTAATAGACTTACAGTTCCATGTGTGATCATCTTTTTTTCAATTCTATTTTGTTATGGAAAGGCTGATTTTATTTCATAAATTATTTTTTTAAATTCCTCTAGCATGTTTCAACTTTTCAATTACCCAAAGACAACTTTGCTTCCACCCAGTCTTCTCTTCTCTGGGCTGAGCATCTCCAGCATCTTCAGCCAATATTCCCATGCCAATTTCATCGCTTTGCTCAATATGACCAGGAACTCAGCTTCAGTATAGGCTACACACAGTTGCTTTTCTTTTTCTTTTAATTTTATCTTTATTTTCTTAAACACAAATTTCTTTTTTGCCTCATATCATTTTAGAGCTTTTTTTTTTCAAAACATATGCATGGATAATTTTTCTTTTTTATCTTTTTTAATAAAGCTTTTTTTATTTTCAAAATGCATATACGGATAATTTCACATTGGCCCTTGCATAGCCTTGTGTTTCAGATTTTCTCCTCTTTCCCCTTACTCCCTCCCCTAGATGGCAAGCAATCCAATATATGTTATACATATTAAAATATGTATTAAATCCAATATGTATAAGCATACTATACAATTGTCTTGCTGTACAAAAAAAATCAGATCAAAAGAAGAAAGTAAATGAATAAGAAAACAAAATGCAAGCAAACAACAAAAAGAGTGAGAATGCTATGTTGTGAGCCACCTTCAGTTCCAACAGTTTTTTCTCTGGGTATAGATCATTTTTATCATAAGATCATTGGAACTGGCATCAATCATCTCATTTTTAGTCTCTAATTGTTAAAGTCACTATCCAATTTGTTCTTCCTTTCTACAGATATTGGGACTTAAACTAAAACCTCCCCAATCCATTAAGGGCTGGGTTCAACTTTTTCAGCGGTAGCCCAGAGAGCGTGAGTGGGTAAAATGAAGAGAGCCACGTTCATCAGAATTGATCATCATATAGTCTTCTTATTGCTGTGTATAATGATCTCTGGTTCTGCTCACTTCCCTCAGCATCAGTCCCTGTGAGTCTCTCCAGGACTCTCTGAAATCCTCCTCCTGGTCATTTCTTACAGAACAATATTCCATCACATTCATATTCCATAATCTATTCAACCATTCTCCAGCTGATGGGCATCCACTCCGTTTCCAGCTTTTTGCCACAACAAAAAGGGCTACCACAAACATTTTTGCACATACAGGTCCCTTTCCCTCCTTTAAGATCTCTTTGGAATATAAGCCCAATAAAAACACTTCTGGGTCAAAGGGTATGCACAGTTTGATAACTTTTTGAGCATAATTCCAAATCATTCTCCAGAATGGCTGGATCCCTTCACTGTTCCACCAACAATGTATTAGTAAACACACATTTCTTTATGAATCATATTGGGAGAGAAAAACCAGAGCAAGAAGGAAAAACCATGAGAGAGAGAGAAAAACAGAAAAAAGAAGTGAACACAGAATGTATTCATTTACCTTCAGTCTCCATGGTTCTTTTTCTGGATGCAGATGACACTTTCTAGTTTGTTGGGATTCCTTCAGATCTTCACTTGGCTACAAATATAAGAAGGACCACAAAGCAATTCAGAAAAAAAAATGAGGGTTTTCTTTTTGTACTATGAGCTCAAAGTAAGTCAGCATCATGATGTGGAAGTCAAAGATGACGATGCAATTGTGGGCTGCAATAGGAGAGACTCAGTTTCCAATCTTCATCTCTCTCCTGAATTTCAGTTCTTCAGAACCAATTGCCATGTAGATATTTAAAACTGGATGTGCTGTTGTCAGAATATGTATCCAAAGCAGAGTTCATTATCTTTCCCTCAAACTCTCTTCTTTCCCCAATTTCCCTAGTTTTGTCTAAGGCATTGTTACCCTTCCAGTCACCCAATTCAAACTCTGGGATAATCCTAGACTCCTCTCTGTGTGTCATTCCCCATGGACAAATCATTGCCAAGTCTTTTGGATTCAACCTTTACTGTATCTCCCAAAGTTACTCCCTTTTTTTTTTTTTTCTTTAATGATTCACTGCTTGAATAATTTGTTTGTTCATTTGCTTTTTTTTTGTACATTCATTCATTTATTCATTCATTCAATCATTCGTTTGATTGTTATGTTAAACTGAAGTCACTATCCTTATTCCCAGGCTTTCATCCACCTGGAAGATTACAGTAACTTCTGTCACTCTCTAGTCTCTCTCCATTCCAATCAACTTTCCCTGCAGCTGATGCTCCTAAGGCACAATCTTATCAACCACATCCCTCCCCTATCAGAAAATTTTGGTGTTTTTTTTGTTTTTTGGTTTTTTTTGGTTGTTGTTTGTTTGTTTGTTTGTTTGTTTGTTGATCATCATTAGGACAAAAGGCAAGTTCTGCTATTTGATTTTTGAAGTTATTCATGATCTGGCTCCAGCCTGTCATTCTAGGTTTCTGGCCATTACTTGCTCCAAATGCAGAGAGCCATCTTTCACCTCAGTGGCTTTAGATAGCTCGTGCCACGTGCCAGCAATGCCTTCTCTGCCAGACTCCTCAGCCTCCTTCAGGCTTCAGATCATGTATCTCCCCTTTCTTCAGCCTTTCTTTGTTACTTTTCTGTGTATATATTGTACTCCTCCAATAAAAAGTAACCTACTTGAGGGCAGGGGTAGCAGTTATTGTATTTAATAGTATACTATTCTTCCAGTTACATATAAAAATGGTTTTCTTATTTCCATAATTGTTATATTGCGCAAGATAAATCAAACCAAATGGGAAAAACATGAGGAAGAAAAGCAAACAAAAAAGGTGAAAATACACTGTTTCAATCCACATTCAGTCTATATAGTTCTCTCTCTGGATGCAGATGGCATTTTCCATCCTATGTCTATCGAAATTGTCTTGAATCACGGCCTTGCTGAGAAGAGCTGAGTCTCTCCTAGTTGATCATCACATAATCTTGCTGTTACAGTGTACAATGTTCTCTTCAGCGACAATTCATGTAGGTTTTTCCAGGTTTTTTTGAAATCTGCCTGCCCATCATTTCTTATAAAACAATAATAGCCCATTTCATGTATAAACCATAACTTATTCAACCATTCTTCAGTTGATGGACATCCCCTGATTTCCAGTTCCTTCCTACCAGAAAACATTTTTGCACATGTGGTTCCTTTCCCATTTTTTTTTTTATGATTTCTTTGGCATACAGATCATTGGTGGCACTGCGGGGTCAAAAGGTATGCATGGTTTTATAGCCCATTGGACATAGTTCCAAATTGTTCTCCAGAATGACTGGGTCAGTTCACAACTCCAATAACCCATTAGTGTCCCAGTTTTCCCACATCCCTTCAACATCTATCATTATTTCCTGCCATCTTAGCCAATCTGATAGGTATAAAGCAGCTCTGCGGAGCTGTTTTAATTTGCATTTCTCTGATCAATAGTGATTTAGAGCATTTTTTCATATAACTATAAATGGCTTTTGTCATTTGGCCAAGGCGCTTGTATTTATCAGAAACACTGGTTGTAAAAATCATTTCCTATCTTTTTGATTGCCTCCTATTCTTGGCTGCTTTGGTTTTGTTTATGCAAAAACTTTTCTATTTAATGTAATCAAAATTCTCCACTTTTCATTTCATAATGTTCTCTAGTTCTTGGTTAGTCACAAATTCTTCCCTTCTCCAACGATCTGGTAGCTAGACTATCCCTTGCTCTACTGATTTTCTTATAGTATCACCCTTTATGTCTAAATCATGAACCCATTTTGACTTTTCCTTCGTATAAGGTGTGAGAAGTTGATCTGTGCCTAATTTCTGCTGTATTATTTTCCAATCACACCAGAAATTTTTGTCAAATAATGAGTTCAGAAGGTGGAGTCTTTGGTTCATCAAACACTGAATTACTAGCATCACTACTATCATGTCCTGAGTATCTAACCCATTCCACAGAGCCACCACTCTATTTTTTTAAGCCAGTATTAATTGATTTTGATGACCCCTGTTTTATAATATGGTTTCAGGTCTGGTACAGGTAGGTCACCTTCCTTTCTTTTCCCTTCCTCCCCCCTTGGTATTCTTGACCTTTCATTCTTCCAGATGGATCTTCTTATTATTTTTTTCTAGCTCTGTAAGGTAAGTTTGGGGCAGTTTGGTATGGCACTGAATAAGTAGATTAATTTATGTCATTTTTATTATATTAACTCAGCCTACCCATGAGCACTTGATACCTTCCAATTGTTTAGATCTAATTTAATTTGTGAGAGAAGTTTATATAGTTCCTGGCTCTGTCTCAGCAGGTAGAATTCCAAATATTTTAGATTATCTCCAGTTATTTTAAATGGAATTTTTCTTTCTAGCTCTTGCTCTGAGCTTTGTTGATAACATATAGAAATGCCAGTGATTTGTGTGGGTTTATTTTGGATCCTGCAATTTTCCTAAAGTGGTACATTGTTTTTTAGTTGGATCTCTAGGATTCTCTAAGTATACCATCATTGGCAAAGAGTGATACTTTTATCTCCTCATTGCCTCCTCTAATTCCTTCTATATCTTTTTCTTCTCTTGTTGCATAGCTTCATTGTTGTTGTTACAATGTAGCCCATTGGCAGCTTGTTGTCTCAAGAACTGTCTGTCAAAATGAATTGGGCTCAGAGACTTGCAGAAGTCTTTCCTCTCAGCCTCCGTCTCCTCGTCCGGCATCCGGACATTTGTGATTCCACAGTCTCCGATCCCATGTCAGTGAAGATTTTTTCCTGGAGGAATCAGTCCCTGGGGGAGTGGGGGGGAGGGAGGCTGATGGTCTCTGTGGTCTGTAAGGACTATCCCAAAATTGAAATTGTGCTTCAGGATTGCAGAAAAAGAAATACAAAAGAGGATTTTAAAAACTTTAAATTCTCCTTTGCTTCCTCCCAAGTTATTCCTATTTCCTTCATTAAAATATTAAAAAAAAAAATCCTCCAGTGGGTGACTTATTATAGATCCCGCGGCGATGGGTGTGTTTGTTCATGCCTTGTTTCACACAGAGATCCACGGCTGTGTCACAAAGGAAACATCCGTGACAGTGACTGTCCCGTGGTAGAAAATTCCCCTTTGGAGGGCGCGGAGCTCCTGGCCCGAGAAGTCCACCTTGCGCTGACCGTGGTGGGTGCAGGCGCTCCCTGCCTCTGTCACTGATTTTACACGGGGCTTTGCCTGGCCCCGAGGGCCCTCCTCCTCCCAGGAGCTCTCAGAGGTGTTAGAACAAGCTGAGATGAGAAAACTGAGTCTGAAGACTTATTCCCCAGTGCTTGACAGAAACTGCTGCTGACAACTTCAGGGGATACAAACAGCTGCACAAATGCTGACTAAGAGCACATGGGCAGGCCCGGATTGGGCGCTGGTGACCCAGAGGCAAGCTTCCTGCAGGGGGCTCCCCGGCCTTGGGGGCTCGGCTCCGAGGACCAGCCTCCCTCCTCCCTCCCAGCCCTGGGAAGGCAGACAGGGAGCTGCGCCCCAGGCCAGGCGTGTGGCTTACGGAATGCCAGGTATGTGGGCCCTGGCAGAGACCCCACTGGGCCCCGGGGTCCGCTACCGTCTGCCCTGAAAGGGCCCACTGTTCGGGCTTCGGGAAGCAGGAAGTGAAACTTCTGTCCCAAAGACCCGTCATTGTCTCCCAGCCCGGGCCGGCCTCCAGGGAGATGTTGCTTCCCCCAAGACAAAGTCATCCAGCCAGTTTCACTCCAAAGTTACCTGAGAGTCCCGGGATTGCCAGGAGAGGGAGGATGCGTGGCCCAGAGCCACAGTCAGAGGAAGTGACGCTCCCAGAGTCATTGCACTGACCTCTGACCCAGGAGCAGTCTGCTGAGACGGACAGACCCACAGAAACGGTCAAAGAGATAGAGACCAGAGACAGAGACAGAGACACAGAGACAGTGAGACAGAGACAGAGACACAGAGACAGTGAGACAGAGACACGGAGTCAGAAACAGACACACACAAAAACAGAGTCAAAAAGAGATAGAGACAAAGCTAGAAGATGAAGAGACACAGAGATAGAGGCAGATACGGTAGAGACAGACAGACAGAAGCAGGGGTGGGGGGGCGGGGGGAGGCAGATAGTGCTGGAGGCCATCAGAGACAGGGCCAGCAGAGGCAGATGGGGAGCTCCAGGGCCCCCAGCCAGCCAGCCACACTCCCCAGTTGCCACTATTGCCAGGCAGGTGCCACATCCTGGCCAGGCAAGTACAAATGGCCAAAGCTCTGCCCTCGAGGAACTTACAGTCCAGGGGAGGCGGGGAGGGCAGCGGAAGGCGCCTGATGCTACCAGGCGCTCGGCTCCCATGGATGTCACCGCCCCGCTGCCCTGTGACAGACCCCCAGAGGAGGCTGGTCCCCGATCTCTCCCAGAGCCCCAGGCTCACTGCTCCTCCTGCCCATCTGTGGGCCCGACACCCCCTCCCTCCCCTTCCCTCCTGGAGGGGGTGGGCCAGAGCACACAAGCCTCCATGGCCGTCCCAGCATTCTCCCCTTCTTTTATAAGTGACCCTGGAAGCGTTTGTCTTTTGGCAGGCTTCCCACAGGCCTCCAAGAACACCTTGCTGAAGCCCGACATCTGATTTAAATGCCTCTGCTAACAACCTTTTCTGCATACCCAGAAGCCCAAGGGATCCTCGCCTGCCCCGGCGAACACAGGGAAACCTCTTGGATCTGGAGGCCGACTTGTCCATCCCAGAGAAGGCAAAGGGACGGCCCCCAACCCTCCCCCAGCCCTCTGGACCTGGCAGACAAGTCCCCTGGCAGACATGGTCAGTATGTCAGCTGTGCCCGTTTCCAGACCTGCTCTCCCAGCCCAGGGGCGCCTGCAGGTGGGGAAGAGGACTCTCGGGGATGGCAAAGGAAAGTGGACGGGAGCCTGGCCCGGGCCAACGAGCCCCGGCTCCGGCAGCTCAGTCTGGAGCGGGGCGGGCCCTCCGTGACCCTCTAGGAGCCAGGGAGGGAGGCCAGAGGGTGGCCAGCATTCCCTAACCAGTGGGAAGGCTCCTGCTGCTTCTCAAGCACGTACGGGGATCTCCTCACACTTGGCCAGAGCCTCTGAGAAGGTCTTGGTCCGGGGTCTCCGGCCTCCCCGCTCAGAATGTGAGGACAGAGGCGAGGCTGGGATCTATGAGCCCAAGGGGGAGAGAGTGGCTCTGGGGGGCAACTCGTCGGGCACATTGGGGAGGACAAGGGGATGGGGATCCACTTCTCATGACCCTGGGACTCTCACCTTGGGCCCTCCACCTCTGAGCCCTCTGCTCTTGCCCAGGCTGAGCAGCCCCCCCCAACTAAGATTAGAATACTCCCCCCGACCTTCATCCCACAGAACTTTGAGCTTAAGTGCCACTAGCCTCATCTTTCCTGGGACCCCTTTCAGCTACACGAGCAGTTCTTTCCCCAGGCTCTTCCTCTCTGTCCGGTTGATTGTCAGCCCCCCGAGGACAGGGACCCCAAAGCCGAGGAAGCTTGGGTGGTGGAAGGCTTCCCCCCAGCTGGCCTATGGGCTTCCTTCTCCCAGCTGGACTGAGGAGAGCAGCCCTGGTGAGCGCAGGGGTGGCCGGGAGCCATCCCCGGGGGGATCCAGTGGGGTCGGGAAGCCTGCGAGAAGGAGCATCTGAAGCGCTCAGCCCACAACCGGGCCATGGTCAGAAGGAATGCTCCACGTGGGACGGACAATTTTACAAAATAACCCAAAGCAATTGCATTTTCCCAGTGAAGGCTGCCTCCTCAGTAGGAGTCTCTGGAGGGCCGGGGCCGAGGGCCCGGGGATGGCGGCGATGGCCCAAAACCTCCCACTGTGAGCGTCGCTGAGGCTCAGCGTTGCTTTAGCTTAATCGCCTTAGACAGGAACACGGGCTCAGCTGATGGTTCTCCCGGGGCCCTTGTCATCCCCGTGTCTACTCCAGTTACTCCACGATGAGCTTGGGCTGAGCTCACCCCCGGCCTGGAGGCCAAGGAAGCTTCCAGCCTGGAATCCCCAAAGTGGAGGGGAGCTGACCAAGGCCTGCGGCCCCCCTGCACCCCCCGGCCCTCCTCGAACATCTCCCCAAATTGTCGATGTCTTCCCGGAAAATTCCATGACAACGATGACTGGAGGAAATGAAATGTAAGCCCTTGGCGGCAGTTGCAGGCAGAGGAGGACCAGCTCGGGTCCAGGCCTGAGCCCGAGGATCTGCCTCCCGCCATTCCCTGGAGCCCTAAGGGAAGCAGCTGGGAGCCCCAAGCCGTTCCCCTCAGCTCCAGCACCGTCCGGCTGGGTGACCTGTGGCAAGTCCCCGGCTGCAAAGCCTGGCTCTCCTCCCTTCTGCCCCTGCCTCAATGTCAGACATGGCACTGTGGCTCAGGCGGATACTCCTGCAGGCCCGGGGTGGGGGGAAGTCTCTTCCTTGTCTGAGGAGCAGCTTCCTTATCTCCTTCTAGCTGGTTTTGGATGCTTCCTAAATATTTATCCACTTTAATGCACATTAAACGAGCCTCTTACATCCAGACTGGGTGGAAGAGCCTCAGCTGGGCATCCGTGGCCCCTTCGTCCCCTCCTGCTCCTTTGTCACTTTTGGCTTTCCACCTTGCAGGCCAGCCCAGTGGTCCCCAGTGGCCCCCAGCTGCGACACTGCCTCTCCCCTCCCTGTGGTCTTCCACAATGCTCTCCCTCCTTCCCTGGGCCTCTGAGATTCCCGGCTTCCTTCAGCCTTAGTTTGAATCCCCCTTCTGCAGGCCAGCTCTCCCAGTCCTCCCAGCTCCCGACAGCGAGGGCCAGTGCCTGCCCTCCTGAGATTCCTTTCCACCCACTCCCAGTGGGCACCTTGCTTTTGCCTTCTTATTGACTTGTCTCTCCCTTGGAGGCAGCGGGGGGGCCGCTGAGCACGGGGCGCTGCACCTAGAGTCAGGAGTTCGAGCCCAGACTCAGACACGTTCTAGCTGTGAGATCCGAGGCAGGCCACTCTACCTCCGTCTACATCATCGTCCCCAGCTGTGAACTGAGAATGATAAGAACCTCTTCCTCCCAAGGGGGTGGGAGGTCCAAGCAAGACCGTATCTGTGCAGAGCTTAGCATGCATACAGGAGGCGCTTATTTAATGCTTGTTTCCTTCCCTTGTTGGATAGCGAGCTCTCTGAGGGTTGTGTCTGTTTTTCCCTCCCGTCCCTTGCATTTGTCAGGGCCTATAGCACAGCATTTGCAGCCAGAGCCCCGGGGGTCACAGGAAGTGAGTCTGAGGATGAGTCCCAGAGAAGCCAGAAATTCTAAAAGAATCAAAGCATCCCAGAATCCCAGGCCCATCTAGCCCAACCCACATCTGTGTACCTGACAAGGGCTTGTCAGTATATCCCCCAGGAGAGGGGAACTCATTGTATTCCAAAGTCTCCCATTCCCTTGATACTTTGGATTGTAAGGAAGTTGGGTGATTTGTATGGATTGATTTCCTTGATTTCCTAAATCTTCCTTTTGCAAATTTTCCTCATGGGTCCCACATCTGAGCTCAACAGCACTATGAGCCCTGGAACATCGGAGCTGCAGGTCTCCCCACGTGTGCATCTCCCCTCCAGGAGCCTTCACCACATCCGTTCTCTCATCTTCTCCCCTGGCTATATCTCGAGGAGAATGGACATCTCCATGTGTTTTTATCTTGGCTGCCCCTTCCAACTGATGTTGTGTGTATCCATGAAATCTCCAGGTTTGGTCATGGAATTGTGGGGAGATATGTTTTATTGTTACTTTTCTTCACTGGAATTGAATGTTCTCTCATGGCTCGTGCTTGTTACTAGCAGTAAACATGATAGTGGGGGCTCAAGAGCTTCAGTTTTGACTGATGTGGGTGCAAGAGCTGCCCTGCCCCCAGATGGCCCTCCTCGGAAGCATGAAATGTGGGGTGCTTCCAGTACGACCTTCATCAGTGGGCGTGTCGTTGAACCCCAGTACAATTCCTTGCCGTCCGGGCCTGTTCATTTTTCTCTTTGTGTCTGCAGTTTCATGAATACTTGCAGGGAATGTCCACAATCCCCGCTTCCTTGAGAAGAAGCTCAGGTGACCACCTCAGAGTTAAGCTTGGTGACCCCTTTCTCACGCATTTGGGCCAAGTTCTTCCAACATGGCGGATTGGTTAATGTGTGATCAGGGACCCCATTTTCTTTTCCACAAACACGCCAAGGCCATCCCGTCGGCCAGCCCCATGAATTCAGGCTCCCGTCCACTTTTCCCCACATTCTCCGTGACACAAATTGGGGGCTTAGGGAAGATGGAGCAGACAATTATCCCCAATCCCTCGTCTCCTCAGGAAAGGCAAGCTGCCCGGGAAGCAGAGAGGGAGGATTTCTGCAGGTGGAAGCTGAACCTTCAGCCCAATCACTTTTGACACAAATCTGGGCTTTGGCAAACATTCCCCGGTCCCAATCATCCGGCCCACGATCCGCAGAGCTATAGAGAGATGAGGTTGGGCCCGCACAGCCGCCAATGAAAACAACAACTCAAAATGGGAGACAGTTGACACCAACTAGTGTGAAAATAGCCTCTTTTCCAACTCAGACTGCCCAGAGAGTTCTCCCGCTCGGAGCCGCTGAGGAACAGCCATCACATGGAGATTCTCCCATGGACGTTCAAGGAAGCAAAGACACAGTCAGAGTCCACGGCTCCAGAGTTCTAGCTGGGTTTGACCTAAAAGGCCGCCATGGGCAGGTGGGAATGACCCTTGAGAGCACAGACTGTGGGGCCCGTGACCACTTTCCTTACGGAGGGTCCTGGTCTCTTCTCCACTTAGCCTGGCACTTAGTGGGCACTTAATGAGTATTGATTAGTTATTTGATTGATCACTCTAAGACATCAATGCTTATATGCTTCCCCTTAACATGGGACAACCCCCTCCCCACCCTTGGCAAGATGAGAGACTGTGCTGAAGAGGCCCACTGGACCCTGGGCATCAGAACATCAGGTAAGGAACTAGAGGGATGCCCTCTAAACATGCAATAAGGGCATGTCCAGTTGGCAGCCTCACGCTATTCTCCATTAATCAGGAGGCACCCATGCTCCAGGAGGCCACAGGGATCTAGCAAGGCCTCTGAGCAGGTCACCCCTCTCTTTATTCAACAAATATTATGAATGTACATACACATATACCACATGTGCATGTCCATATTTATATCTGTGTGTGTGTGTGAGTGTGTGTCTGTGTGTGTGTGTCTGTGCCTGTGTATCTGTGTGGGTATGTGTGTGAGTGTGTATATGTGAGTGTGTGAGTGTGTGTGTGTGTGAGTGTGAGAGTGTGTGTGTGAGAGAGAGAGAGTGTGTGTGTGTGTATGTGAGTTTGTGTGTTTGTGTATGTGAGTGTGTGTCTGTGTGTGTGTGTGAGTTTGTGTGTGTGTGTCTGTGCCTGTGTATCTGTGTGGGTATGTGTGTGAGTGTGTATATGTGAGTGTGTGAGTGTGTGTGTGTGTGTGAGTGTGAGAGTGTGTATGTGTGAGAGAGAGAGTGTGTGTGTGTGTATGTGAGTTTGTGTGTTTGTGTATGTGAGTGTGTGTGTGTGAGTTTGTGTGTGTGTGTGTCTGTGCCTGTGTATCTGTGTGGGTATGTGTGTGAGTGTGTATATGTGAGTGTGTGAGTGTGTGTGTGTGTGTGAGTGTGTGTGTGAGAGTGTGTGTGTGTGTGAGAGAGAGAGAGAGAGTGTGTGTGTGTGTGTGAGTTTGTGTGTTTGTGTATGTGAGTGTGTGTCTGTGTGTGTGTGTGTGAGTGTGTGTGTACAAGACAGCTAAATGGTGCCATGGTCTATAAAGCACCAGGACAAGAGTCAGGCAAACTCCGCTTCTTGAGTTCAAATCCGGCCTCCCATCTCCTTCCTAGCTGGGTGATCCCAGGCAAATCTTGCCTCAGTTTCCTCATCTGTAAATGAGCGGGAGAAGGGAACGGTAAACTGCTCTGGTATCTCTGCAAGACCCTCAATGAGGTCATGGAGAGTCGGACATAACTGAAATAACTGAATTGAAGGCATGTACATGTATAGGTGTATTGCAAATCTTGTACCATATCACATACACGAGTGTGCAAACGCTATATCCCACAGGTGGTGTGCCATACATACGTGTGTGCTTGTGTGTGTTTGCACACGAGTGTTTGTGCACACATGCACCTTTGTATGTTTAAAAGTGTTCATACATTCATTGATTGGTTTTCCCCATCTGAATGCAAGCTCACCAAGCCCTTGAGGGCCAGGAAAAGGTTATTATTACCCTTGCCGTGTGGCAGAGATTTGCTGGATGGTTGGTGATGGCGGTTGACACACCATGCTGGGTGAAAGACAGTGGGAGATAATGGAGAGACAGCAGAGGTCAGAATTGGGGTTTGGGGTTCAAGTCCCACTGTGAGAGCCTTAACCCTTCCCCTCAGTGCCTGAGGCAGCTCCCAGGAGCCCATCTGTGCTGGCAAAGAGATCTCCAAGTCCATGAAGCCCCAGCAGCAAGAGACAAAGAGCCCCTCCCTCCCCCCAGGAACAGTTCAAAGGGTTTGACCTAAAATGATAAAGCCAGAAAAAGCAACAGCAACATCTCGTACTCCAGGCCCTCTCCTTTTTCTAGGGTGGGGGACCTCAGGGGAGGAGTACTTCCCACCACAGAGAAGTGATGCCCACTGCCTGAAGCCTCCTGGCCATGACTCCCGGGCTCCAGTTGTCCCTGATCCACTGGGAATGTAGCTGTGTCTCTACCTCTGACTGGGCACCCCCCCCCCCATCCAGAATCCCTCATTATTTTGTTTGCCTTTCTCTGAAACCTCGGCACTGGGCACTTGGTAAGATGGAAGATAACGATAAAAAAATTTTTAAAAACTTGAAAAAATGATAGAGATGGAAGAGAGAAAGAGATAGAGATATAAAAGGAAGGAGGGGAAAAGAAGGAAGAAGAAGAGGCGAGGAGCTCCCTGGGCCTCCTTTAGAAGGGAACACAAGGTGGACGGGCGGGAAGGAGAGTATTCCAAAGTGTGGGAGGTGCTCTGGGCAGTCTGGAGGTGGGAGAGAAGCTTTGCTCACAGGAATAAGCAGCCGATGGCTGGAGGGAAGGGTGTGCAGGGACAGAAGCCACAGACAGCATCCCCATGCTCACAGACACCAGGCCTCCACTGAGGGCTAAGGGGGTCGAGTTTCAGAGAAATGATGGGACTTGACTCGGGCAGTGGGGGGCAACCCCCCCCCTTCTAGGTGCTTGGCTCCTGCCCCGGCTGAGCAGAGAGCCCAGGGTCTGTTTCCCCATCCTCGCCTGATGAGGCCCCTGCCCAGCATGTGTTTCTCTTGGCATTTCAAACACTCGTGTCCATTTTTATTAGACCCTTGACAGACGGATCCCCTCGCCAGCGGCCCCCCGGGAGCCGTGCACTTCCAGCCGAGAGGAGGCATTCGGAGGAGATGTCGGCGAAGGCTAGAAATGTCATCACCTGGGGAAACATGACAGGCGGGGAGGGAGCCCCGCCAACTGGCTGTGGCCTGCAGAATTGTCTGCCATGCAAGCTGCGTGTGAGTGTGTGTGTGTGTGTGTGTGTGTGTGTGTGTGTGTGTGTGTGTGTGTGTATAAAAGTGTGAGTGAGAAATTGCATGATCCTATGTAAGGGCCAATATGTGAAAGAATGAGTCTGTGGGTACCCATATGGAGCTTGCAGTCCACTCCAACCCCCAGATCTTTTTCAAAATAAATGTTGGCTAACAAGGCCCCACCCATTTTGTGAGTGTGACATTGATTTTTGTACTTAGGAATTAAACATTACACTCATCCCTAATGAATTCTGTCTTCTTAGATTTAGTGCAATGCTCTAGCCCTTAGGACACCTTTGAATCATAACTGTCAGTCATCCAGGATTGTCACCTGTATCATTGGCTCATTGGACGAGCCTTCATTTATGGCTTTATGTGGTCTTCTCTAACTAAGTTTAGTAGCAAGGACTGAGCTCAGAGCCTCAGTGGACACGCCCCCGAAGACCTCCTCCCATGATGCCATTGAAACATTAACAATAACCCTTCACGTGTGGCCTCCAAACAGGAATAAATATATTATTATCTAATCTATATCACTCTATCTTCTCCATATAAATAACAGGAGATATGCTACCCAAAGCTTGGCTAAAATCTAAATGAACCACAAATTTATTAGTTTAATTATCAATCATATCCCAAAAAGGAAATGAGATAAATCCATCATGAGCCATTGATGATGAAACCAGGATAGCTCTTGGTTGGGCATCATCCATTCCACCCCCAGCCCTGAAAAAAGTCCTGATCCTTCTTGAATTCTTCTTTTCTTCTTAATATAACAATAGAAAACCAAGCCCCACAGACAAGAGGCCTTATCAGCTTCCCCCACAAGTCTGAACTCACTCCGTGGTTTAATTTCCCACCACCACCTTGACAATCCAGTACAACAACTTTAGACTCCTCATTTGCCTGACCTGGCATCCTCTGTCATTTCTCCCTTACATTTAATTACAAACCATTGTCCAATTGATAAACGGTCAAAAGATATGAACAGACAATTTTCAGATAAAGAAATTGAAACCATCTCGAGTCGTATGAAAAGGTGCTCTAAAGCGCTGTTGATCAGAGGACTGCAAATTAAGACAACTCTGAGATACCACTGCACATCTCTCAGATTGGCTAAGATGACAGGAAAAAATCATGCAGAATGTTGGAGGGGATGTGGGAAAACTGGGACACTGACACATTGTTGGTGGAGTTGTTAACAGACCCAGCTATTCTAGAGAACAATTTGGAACTATGTTCAAATGGTTATCAAACTATACATACTCTTTGACCCAGCAGTGTTTCTACTGGGTCTGTATCTCAAAGAGATCATAAAGGAAGGAAAAGGACCGACATGTGCAGAAAGTTCTTTTTGTAGTGGCCAGAAACTGGAAATGAGTGGATGTCCATCCATTGGAGAATGGCTGAATAAATTGTGGTGTATGAAGGTCATGGAATATTATTGTTCTGTAAAAAAAATGTCCAACAGGAGGATTTCAGAGAGGCCTGGAGAGACTTAAATCAACTGATGCTGAGTGAAATGAGCAGGACCAAGAGATCGTTGTATATTTCAACAACAATACTTTATGATGGTCAATTCTGATGGACGAGGCCATTTTCAACAATGAGATGAACCAAATCAGTCCCATTTGTTCAATAATGAATAGAACCAGCTACACCCAGCGAAAGAACTCTGGGAGATGACTATGAACCACTACCTAGAATTCCCAATCCCTCTAATTTTGTCCGCCTGCATTTCTGATTCCCTTCACAGGCTAATGGTACACTATTTCAAAGTGCAATTCTTTTTGTATAGCAAAACAACTGTTTGGACATGTATACACATATTGTATTTAAGTTATATTTTAACATATCTAACATGTATTGGTCAACCTGCCATCCAACATTATATGACAATCAATCCTGATGAATATGACTCTTTCCAATGAGATGATTGATGCCAGTTCCAATTGTTCAGTGAGGAAGAGAGCCAGCTACACCCAGAGAGAGGACTGGGGGAACTGAGTGTGGACCACAACGCAGCATTCTCACTCTCTCTGTTGTTCTTTGCTTGCACTGTATTTTCTTACTCACTTACTTTCTTTTTTTGATCTGATTTTTCTTGTGCTGCAAGATAACTGTATAAATATATTTATACATATTGGGTTTAACATATATTTTAACATATATTGGATTGCTTACCATCTAGGGGAGGGGATGAGGGAAAGGAGGAGAAAATCTGAACCACAAGGCCAAGCAAAGGGCAATATCGCTAAATTATCTGTGTATATGTTGTGAAAAGAAAAAGTTTTGGAAAAGAAAAAAAAAAGGAAAAAAACATCTAATTGGGATAGCAATTTCCCAGGGAATCCACCTTAATCTCTTCAGGCAAATCTCACTTTCATTCTCCAGAAATTCATTTTGTATTTTCATAATTTTATACTTTACTATCTCCCAATAAGTGGGCATGGCAGTGGAGAGAGTGCTAAGTCTGGAGTCAGGGAGACCTGAGTTCAAATCCAATCTCAAACACCAACCAGTTGTGTGACCCTGGCCAAATCATTTAATTTATGCTTCAGTCTCTCCAACTATAAAACGAGAGTGATCATAGCACAAACCTTCCAGGTTTGCTTTGAAGATCAAATGAGATACAGACTTTGAGAGAGTCTGACACAGAGTTGGTGCATAATAAATACTTGTTCTCTCCCCTACTGCTCCAGAACTGAGTTCCCCTATAGAATTTTGACTCAAACCGTCCTACTTTTTCCCCTTTAAACCATGTTTTCCCAAAATCTAAAGTACATGAACTACTATACCATGTCCTCTTTTCTTTTATAATAATCAGCTCCATGATTATTTTCCTTCCAACTTCCCATCTTTTCCACCCCAGAAACTAGTTCCTTCTTATTAGGGAAAATCAGATCTTCAAGAGATTGTTCCATTGGTGATTTCTCCACCTTTTGAAGGATGAGAGTATCACTAAAGCAAGTCAAAAAACCAATAGCTGAGACATATAGCTATAAATAACTGAAGTATTCCATCACTGAAACAGGAGGTCTCTATGGCAGGCTTGTGATGCATTTCCCAAATCCTTATCTCTTTCCTCTTTCTGTCCAGGTGGTCTGTAGCTCACTCCAGGAACAAAATCTCTTCACTTGTTTCTCCTTTGACTTTTGCCCCAGTATTCTCCACTATGTTTTCCTCCTCATGTTCCTGCGTTCAGCTTCATAAAGTAAAAATGATCCTTTTTAACCTAAGCTGTTTCTTTTGAGTAAGGTATTCAGAATCCGTCATGATATTTATCATGATATTATCCCTGAGGTCAAATGCACCTCTTTGTGTTAGAATCTCATCTGTGTACAACCTGTTTTTGCTTGTTGGTTGACTAAATGCTGAGCATCTTTAGCCATGTGATGAGAAAGGTTTCACTGCTGGCTCCTTTCTTGAATTATGTCTCCTGAAAACTTCTAGGTGTTTCAGCTTCTGTTTTTAATCACTCTTTTAAAATATTTTGGTAATTTTCTATAACTTCCTTGGACAATTTACATAATTATCCTTATTTCCTTCACATCCTTTGGACCCAAAGTCCCTGTGATTCTGACTTCTGGCAAATATATTCTCATCAGTTTTAGTTTGTATATTCTTTCTCTGACCATTTATTTTTATTTATTTATTTATTTATGGCTGAGGCAATTGGGGTTGTGACTTGCCCAGGGTCACACAGCTAGGAAGTATTAAGTGTTTGAGACTAGATTTGAACTCAGATCCTCTTGACTTTAGGGCTGGTGCTCTATCCACTGCTCCACTTAGCTATGCTCCAGTCATTTATTCTTATGGAAGAATAGACTCATTGGACTCATGAGGACAGCTAGAATTCTAACCCTCTTCTACTAAAGAGCTCTTAGCTCAATCAAATAAGTTGTTTAGTTCCAGTGGGTATCTTTGTTTCATACCTGATCTTACTAAGAAGTTATCTAGCTTATCCTTATCACAAATAATGTTTGCTGATGGTTTTAGATGATTTTAAAAATCAATTTATGGAAAAATCCATGAATACATATACTTCCAAGCATTTTAATAGAAATTAGTGTTGTACTTTTTTAAAAAGTTTTTCTTCTTCTATTGAGATAATTATAGCTTTTTTCCACTTTTGTTTTTTATATAATGAATTATGTTATTAGTTTTCCTTATGTTAAACCATCCTTGCATTCCTAATATGAATTCCACTTGGTCATAATATATATAATATTTATAATATATTGATGTAATCTTTTAGCTAGTATTTTATTTAGTATTTTTGCATTCATATTCATTAATGAAGTTAGGCTATATTTTTCTTTCTCCATTTTTACTCTTCCTAGTTTAGGTATCAGTATTATACTTGCTTCATAACAGGAGTTTGGTAGGATCTCTCTTTTGCCTACTGTTCTAAATAATTTATTTAATATTGGGATTAGCTGGTCTTTAAATTTTTGATGCAATTTACTTATAAATCTACCTGATTCTGCTATTTTTTCTTGTGGAGTTAATTTATAACCTGTTCAATTTCCTTTTCTAAAATAGATTTAGGTATTTTATTTTCTCATCTACTAATCTAGGCAACTTATATTTTATAAATATTTTTCCATTTCACTTAAATTTATTGACATATAATTTGGTAAAATAATTCCTTATACTTAGTTTAATTTCATCTTCATTAGTGATATATTCACCATTTCATTTTAAATACTAATGATTTGATTTTCTTCTCTCTTTTTAAATCAAATTAACCAATAGTATAGATATTTTACTGGGTATTTTTCAATAGAGCAACTCCTAGTTTTATCTATTGATTTTACTTTTTTACATCCAATTTTATTAATCTCATATTTAATTTTTAGGATCGCCAACTTAGTGTTTAATTAAAGACTTTTAGTTTACTGTTTTTTTTTAAATTGCAGACCCACTTCATTGCTCTACCTTTTTCTCTATTTTATTGATATAAGCATTTAAAGATATAAACTTTCCTCTAATTACTGTTTTTCTGTATCCCATAGATGTTAATATTTTATTTCATTATTGTCATTCTTTTAAACGAAATTATTAATCTTTTCTATGATTTGTTCAACACATTCACTTTTTAAGGATTAGTTTGTTTATTCTCCAATTCATTTTTAATCTAAATTTCTATGGTCCCTTATTAAATATAATTTTCATTGCATTGTGATCTGAAAAAGAAATTGCTAACATTTTAGTTTTTTTCTGCTTTTAACTATAAAATTTTGTGTCCTAATATATGGACAATTCATAAACTATGGAGGAAAAAATGTTTTCTTTTCTGTTTCCATTCAGTCTCTATAGATACCTATTCGTATAGCATCTTTGAATTCTTTCTTATTTTTTTTTTTTGTTGTTGAATTTGCCTAGTTCTGAAAGGGGAAGATTAAGGTCTCCCATTATTCTCTGTCTCCATCTGTAATTCATTTAACCTTTCTTTTAAAAATTTAGATGCCAGAGTATTTGGTACATATAGCTTCATTATTGATACTGCTTCGTTGTCTATAGTACCTCATTAAAATATGGTTACCTTTATCTCTTTTAATGAAATCCATTTTAACCATAACTTTGTCTGAGATAATAATTGCTAACTGAAGCACAATAAAGTACTTTGTGTCTCTGGATTATTTTAACTCTATGTCTATGGGCTATTGTAACTTATTTCCACTAACCATAAATCCCCAAGAAAAAGTATTAAACTTAGGTATGCCTCTCATTTAAAGTCTCAGAAAAATATCCAATATTCAGAATATATTAGGTACTTATTCAATCGTTTTTCAATCATGTCCAACTATCTGTGATTCCTTTGGGGAGTTTTGTTGGCAAGGATACTGGAGTGGTCTGCCATTTCCTTTTTCACCTCTTTTAATGGATGAGGAAACTGAGGCAAACAAGATTAAGTGGTTTATCTGGGGTTACACAGCTAGTGTCTGAGACCAAATTTGAATTCAGGTCCTCCTGTCTCCAGCCTCAATACTCCACCAACTGAGACATGTAATTAAGTATAGGACAGCAATTTATTTATGGATTCTTTATGGAAGTGATATTATTATTATTGTTGTTGTTATTATTATTATTATTATTATTATTATTATTATTATCATTATTGAATTGTTGCTGTTCTTGTCTTTGTTATGAGGAAGCACAAGGAAAGAGCTGGCTTTGAGTCTGGGAAGGCATGAATTCAAGTCCACTCTCAGATTCATCATGGCTGTGGAACCCTGAACAACTTCCTAACTCTCTCAGTTCAAGGTTCTATCACTAAAGAGATTTTTCTCATTTTGGGAGCTACAGAAACTAAGGAAAAGTCACAGGTCCAGCCCCACTGATGAGGAGGATTATCAAGATAATGATGGTGATGGTGTAGAAGTCAGTATGGGTTGATGGGACTTGGGGGAAGAAGGTCAGAGACACTTAAAAAGTAAACCTTGAAAAATGGATAGAAAGAGGGAGAAAAGAAAACTGTTCCAGCAGGTACTTAAAAGCATAAAAATGATATTGATAGGTCTCAGATATCACAGGAAAGGAAGAAAGGCTTTGGAGTCAGAGGATCTTAGTTGGTTGTGAGCTGTGAGACTGAGCGAATAGAATTCATTTCCCCTTTCTGTGACTCAACTTCTCCTGTTGTGTATTGAGAGGGTGGGGACTAGAGGATCTTTAATGTCCCTTACAGATAGAATCCAATGGGACGGGACCTGATTCTGGGAGGTTATTAGGCAATGAGTCTATGGAAAGAGTTTTGGAATTAGAGTAAGGAGGTCTAGATTTTAATCCTAATTTTTGATACTTGTAATCTGGCAACCTCAGACTGTATATGACCCTCCATATCTTCATACATAAAGGAGAAATATTGAGACCTACACTGCCTATTTTGCAAGGTTCTTGGAAGATTAGCCTACTAGAGATCTGTTTATTCCATAGCTGGTTAAAGAATTGAAAAGTGATCCAAAGATGATGGGGAATGGGATGAGGATGGAGTCATCCCTTAACTTCCAAAGGACCAGAAGCCAGTTTCCGCTGCATCTCTGCTTAGAAATAGGAAGCAAAATTGATCATTCTTAGTCAGAAATTGCTGTTTAGAAAACAGGGGAATTTACACATGGCTAAGCTCTTGGAACCAACTCAGGATCTATTGCAAGAGCCTTCCTTATCAAATTCCCATTGGCAAAAATGGAATATTTGATGAAAGTGAAAAAAAATTTCAAAAATAAGGATGAGGGGGAGAAAAAGAAAAAGGAGAAAAAGAAGGAGGAAGAGAAAAGAAGAAGAAAAAGAAAGACATAGAGAGAAAGAAAGGGAGAGGCAGAGAAAAAAGAAAGGGAGAGACAGAGAAAGAAAGAAAGAAAGAAAGAAAGAAAGAAAGAAAGAAAGAAAGAAAGAAAGAAAGAAAGAAAGAAAGAAAGAAAGAAAGAAAGAAAGAAAGAAAGAAAGAAAGAAAGAAAGAAAGAAAGAAAGAAAGAAAGAAAGAAAGAAAGAAAGAAAGAAAGAAAGAAAGAAAGAAAGAAAGAAAGAAAGAAAGAGAGAAAGAGAGAAAGAGAGAAAGAGAGAAAGAAGAAAGAAAGAAAGAAAGAGAGAAAGAGAGAAAGAGAGAAAGAGAGAAAGAGAGAAAGAGAGAAAGAGAGAAAGAGAGAGAGAGAGAGAGAGAGAGAGAGAGAGAGAGAGAGGGAGGGAGGGAGGGAGGGAGGGAGGAGAGAAAGAGAAGAAGAGAAGGAAGAGAAAGAGGAGAAAGAGAGGAAGAGAAAGAGGAGGAGGCAGCTTCAAATGGTCTCAGACAATTACTGTGTGACCCTAGTAAAGTCACCCAACCCAACGTCTATATAACTTCTATAAAACTTAACCTCTGCTGCCTCAATTTCCTCGTCTGTAAAATGGCAATAATAATAGCACCATGCTCAAAGCTGCGATAATAAAACAAGATAACTGTAAAGCTTTTCCCATATAGTAGGTGCCATATAAGCGTTTTCCCTTCTCTTCCCACCGTTGTAGATGATTTCCTCAAGAAATGTGGGGAGAGATGAAATGAGAGCTGGTCGGGGCAATGGATCGCCTGAGGATTTTTAAGGAGGGGGCTCACAGCCTGCATATAGGGAGAAGGGAGGGGCTGAAGGCACAAGGCCCAGATCTTCAGGCAAGCTTCAGGAAAACCCTCTAAACTGGGGCACTCAAAGCCCCAGGGGCCACTTTTTGGCTACAACTCAGTAACTGTGGTCAGTGTTCCTATTCTGGGCACCGTGGGGGAGGCACAAGCTCCCACTCCTGGGATCCCAGCCTGGACCCCAGATCAACAGAGATCCTCGCCAAGAATGGCCCATCTATCACGGGGGTGGAGGTGTCCTTTGTATTCCCCCATGCTGACAAACAAGGTGGGCTGGGTTGGGCAGGAATGGCTCCTGTGGCATCCCATGAGGCTGAGAAGGGCTGCTCATCTCTGGAGGCCCCTGACTTCCACTTGAAGTCTGGTCTGTAGTAGACACTAAACGGCTCTTATTCCAGAAACACCTCTCCCCTCCCCCTCCCCCAAGAGCCTTATGGATTTTTATGGTTCGGGGTGATTATAAATCTTCCCCAAGGAAAAGGGCCTCTCAGAAGGGTTGTTTAAAAAGGGCCCGTTCATTGGCATTAAAATGTCACTTTTCTGAGGTCATTAAGTGACTTCTGGGCCCTGAGTGAAAGCCAGGCCAGCCAGAATGGGCAGGTAAGTAAAGCCAGGCCCAGCAGGGGCTGGGATGATATTGCTCAGGTCTGGCCTCGCATGGGGGCAGCGGGTCCATAAAAGCCAAGATGCGGTGCCCCTAATGACAGCCGGCCGGTTCTGATTGCAAACATCTGCTCGGAAATAAACCACGAAAATGGAAGAATAAATAAATAAATAAGGCTTTTTAGTCCCCAGGATTCAGGGGCTCGTTATTTACCCAGCGGTTAGGTTTGGCCAAATGTTTGATTCAGGGCCGTGCACTCTGAAGCACTGGGATAAGAAGATGAGGTTTGTCTCTGGGCTTGGGAGCCGGGACGCCTGGGACCTCGCTGGGTAACCTTCAGGAAAGATGCTCTCCAGGATCCCTCTGCTTTCTGGCCTCGATTTCCGCATCTATAGCTGAGCTCTACACTCCTGGTCTGATGATGGGAAATCTCTGGGCCTCCACTTCCCCCTCTGTAAACCAGGAGAGTTGACTGAATTTGGACAGATCCAACAAGCGCTCCTGCATCCTCCCCACTGTGACTTCCAATCCCTCAAGCCCCTGGCTCCTTCCTGAGACATGTCCTGTCCTGGTTACCCTCCCACCCCTTCCCTAGCTCCACCCCTTGGGAAATCAGGTGGACTCCATGGTCCCCTCTTCTCCCAAATGACTTGTCCCCTTGTCCGGTTTCTCCATCACTCATCCCCGAGGACACAAAGCTCATCGTCCTTCCCCAAGCCCGGTCCTGCAGCATGACTTTCTAAGTTGAGAATCTTGTTTGTATTTGACAGAAAAGAGTCCCTTCTCTGGGAGCTCCTGGTTCTCTCGCCCTCCTTCTCTCCCATCCTCCTCCGTCCCCGTCTCCTGCTCCTTTCTCACCTGAGGAGGTGGTCCTCCTCACCATGGCCACCCCGCCACAAGGACAAATGACTGTCCAGTGTGACCCCCCTGGCAGATTTCCCCACCCCATCATTCCTTCTCTCTAGCCTTCAGTTTCTCTTTCCCAGGTGTCTACACCATCCCCGTCTCTCCCATCCTTGAAAGACTTCGCTCAGTTGGCCGATCCCAGCTAGGTAGCCTGCAGTCACAGCGTTCTTCTCTTTGAAGGACTTTAACTCCTGGAGATCCCACATCTCAGACAGGCACCTCCACTCCCCTTCCTCTCACTCTCCTGAACCTCCTGCAGTCCGGCTTCTGGCTTCTCAACCCCCGAGACTTCCTCCGAGAGGGTCAGGGTCTCTCCATCGGTCGGGTTTCTCAGTCTTCCTTGTCCTTGACCTCTGGCAGCCTTGGTTTCCATGACACTATTTTCCCTTGGGTTTTTGGGACACGTTCTTTCCTGCTTCTCCTCTAAGTCCCCAGAGCTCTGTCCTGGGTCCTCTTCTCTCAGCGATCTCATCAGCTCCCACAGACAGACTTATCATCTCTGGGGGTGAATCCCAAATGGATTTATTTGTCTCTAGATGCTCTCCTGACCTGTAATCTCAAAGCACCCGTACCAAACTGGCCTCATATTCCCCTCAAACTCTCCCTCTTCTGAATGCCCAAATGCACATGGCGGGGACCAGCCCCTTCCCAGTCACTTACAACCTGCTCCCACTCACCCCCATGCTCAGCCCGTTGCCGTGTCTTGTTTGAACTTCCATGACATGTCTCCCTTCTCACAGACTCCCCCCTGCTCGCAGCCATCAGCAGCGCTGACCGAACTCCTGCAATATTCCTCTCATTGGGTGTCCAGATTCTCCCTCTTCCTCTCAGCTGCCAAAGAGATCTTCCCTAGGCCTGATGACGTACATCCCCGTGGCTCCTTCCTACCCCGGAATCAAATACAAACTGTTCTGTTCAGCATTAAAACCCCTCACCATCTGCCTCCTTCCTAGCTTTCCAGTCTTCCACCTTCCTATCTTTCTAGTCTTCCAAAGAAAACCACCTTTCTCCTCCCCCTGTCCCATAGCAGGCCGCACAAATTGCAGTGACACTGGCCAGCCCACCTCTGTGTCTTTGCACGGGCATGCTCCCTGCTTGGAACTCGCTCCCTCCTCCTGACCTCCAGGCTGAGATGTCATCTTGGGCACGGAGCCTTCCTCCCACTGGGAGCTCCCTCCTTCCCGAGCTCATCTCCTGCTCACTCTATGACTGTTTGGACATCGCCTGTTAGAACGGGAACCGACACGGGGCAAGGTCAGGCTTTGCCCTTTTCCCTGTGCCCTCTGTGCCTGCCACAAGGTGGGTACTCGGACGGGTTTGCTGCTGAGCCTGGAAGCTCTGACTGAGCACAGAGGTCTCAGCCGGCCCCTACCCTCAAGAAGCTTCTACCAATGAACTGGAAGTCACCTGGGTTTCCTCCCAGGAGATTCCAAGTCTCGTATTTTCTGTTTTAAGTAAGGTCTCTTCCAATAGTAACAGTATAGTGTGTGTTCTGAGACACCCGCCCTGAGCTGTCAGCAAACCAGCATCTAGTGATCGCTTACTCAACACTGGACTTCACATCAAGCTCTGGCCCTGTCACATGATGGTGCAGTGCTGACCTTTCCTGTTCCAGGCCCCCTTCCAGACCCGACAGGGTTTGTTATGTGTTCTCATCTGCCTCCCAAACTAGAGGATTAGATTTTCCATTTGGAGGTTCCTCCCAGTTCTGACCCCATTCTGCATTCTCTGACCCAAAATCTCTCTCAGCCCTGATGCTGTTCTCCCTTACAAGCTCCGTCCCAGCTCTGATATTCTGGGTTCTGTATCCACAGCTCCCTGCCAGCCCCAACACTCTGTGTTCTCCGTTCTAAGCTCCGTCCCAGGGCTAACGTTCTGCGTTCTGCGTATTACGTTTCTGGCGTTCTCTGACATAGAATCCATAACTACTACCAGCTTTCTGAAGGCAGGGACAGTGCTCCTGGAGACTGTATACATGAACTCATCAAACAAGCCTCTGTAACCACAAGCATGAGGGAATAACCTTTTCTTGTGCCCGGATCCTTGTAAACTTTACTAGAATCACTTACTGTGAAATAAACTCCTCTCATACTTTTTTTTTTTTCAGGGAGAAAAATTGATCTCAACCAAAAAAAAAAAAAAAAAAAAAACCCCACCTCTCCTGCATTTTGACTCAGTGACGCCTGCCCTCATAAAAGGCCGGCCTGCTGTTTTACAGGCAGTAGCGTATAAAATACTTCTTCCAGATGTGCAGTCATAATTCTCCAAAGACTGTAATAGTTATCATAAGATTTATGGGGGATAATTTATTAATCACATTTTTTTTTAACTTTAGAGATCTGTTTAGCAAGATGAAAGCAAACTTTAAAATAAGTCATTCTACTCCAACTGGGCCAGTGTTGGCTCAAGTTACTCCTTTTGTTCAAATTCCCTTTAATGACTTATTGGTCAAATCATTACATGAGTCAGGTCCAACCTGGTAGATAGGACCTATCCAGGAGAGCTGAGAAGAGCCTGGGTGGAGGGGTGGGGGCAGAGTCTGCCCATGAAATGAATGGAGGGGGGATGTTGGTGAGTACCAGACAGTGGCTGAAATTACTGAAGCTCTCCTTCCTTCTTTCTTCCTTCTTTCCTACTTCTTTCCCTGGTTCCTTCCTTCCTTCCTTTTTCTTTCTTTCTTTGCTTCCTTCTTTCCTCCCTATTTCATTTTCTCCCTCTCTTTTTTCTTTCTTTCTCCTTCTTACTTCTCTCCATTCCTCCTTTCCCTCCTTCCTTCCTTTCTCCTTTTTAAAAATAACCATTGAATGAGACAGATCTGAGAGAGAGAGAGAGAGAGAGAGAGAGAGAGATTCAGATTCCAGCCCTTTCTCAACTTCCTCCATTGAAATTCAAAAACCCATGTGCAGCTGATGTGCTACAGGTAACACGCTCTGAAATGGGAGACACATTGAACACGTGCATTTCTTTACTCTGGATTGGATTAGAGGAACATAACTCCACTAAATCCATTTCAAATGCTCTGACTGTGGGATGGACAAAGAAATCGAGCCATCTTCTTGTTACTGTCAAATCTCAGCTTGCCAGAAAAGGCTTCCTGGGCTGGAAGAAGCCTCCAAGGCCGTCCAGACTCACCTCTTTGCCAGTGCAAGGTACCCATGTGGCACCGCCTCCCTGCCAAGCTTGTGGAGCCTCTCATTACTTCTGCAGCCCGACTAACACCTCTCAATGGCTGACATGTCTTGGGTAGATAGCTCAGATTCGGGGGAATTTTCCTTAAACTGATCTTTTGATCCTGGTTCACAGGGCTCTGAGCTAAGGCCAAGGGAGCCTCATTAGTGATTCTGACCGCTCTGTATCACCTGACAGTGGGGGGCCATGATGACCATCTCCAAGGAGGGGAGTCTGTTTGGGGGAAGGCATTGGCATTGGGTATGAACATCTCTCCCTAGTCAAAGCTTGGGAAATGCCCCTCCTCACTGCGTGGAGTTTACACCTTTGCCCGATATAGAGCATTCCGAAAGGCAGCCGATGTGTCTCTACCATCCCAAGGGAGAATGTAACCTCTGGGGCAAGCCCCGCATTGGGCGCCATCACCATCACCAGAATTTATATCGTGCTTTAAAATGTACAAAGTATTTTATGCCTGTTACCTCATTTAGTCATAACTCAGAGCAGCTCCAGGAAGGGGGGACTGTGAGGCAGCGAGCTCCTTGAGGCCTTCCTTGCCACGGCTCTCTTCAGAAATGGGAAAGCAGCCGTCATGTCTCCCTGAGCATTCCCTTTGCTTCTTTTTGTCTCCCTAGGGCTCAGCCTGGCACATAGGATGCACTTGATAAATATTTATTGGTTGATTTAACATTATCCCCATTTCAGAGACAAGAAGACCAAGGCAAGAGAGGTTCAGTGACTTGTCCAGATTTTCCTAGTGGCTGTCTGGAGCAGAATCCGAGTGCGAGTTTTCCCAGTGTCAGCCAGTCCACTCCACTATGCACTTCACCCCTTCCTCTCAGAGGGAGATCTTGAGATCACTCCCAAGAAATCACAGTTCTGACTGTGGGCACAAGATAGAAACAAATTGGATCTGGGATGGAAGGAACGGTGGAAAGTCCCTAGTCACGTTATTGAAAAGGGAACTGGGACCTCAATTACAGAAACAGACTCACCCTAGGGAAGGTGGGGAGCAGCAAGGCCAGGAGCTGAGCTTCCTCCCCCTGGCCTGAGAAGGGCGGCATCCCGGGAGCCACAGGGGGTTGTAGGACACATGGCAGCCTCTGGGCGGGTGCAGCTTTTTTCCAGGCACAGTCTGAACATTCTTCTTGGATTGAGTGCTTAAGAGGGGGTGGGGTTTCTCAACAGCAGTTTACCAGAACAAAATCCCAGGGTGTTAGTGGATTGCAAGCTCGATAGGAAGCTCTGGGGCAATATGGATGCCAAGGGAGGAGATGGGGCCTTTGGCTGCATTAAGAGAGGAAAGCGTTCCGGAATTAAGGACCAGATTGTCTGTGTTTGGTCAGAGGATATCTGGAGCACTGACTCAGCTACAGGGAGCACATTGTAGAAAGAGAAGTGTCCAGAAGGATGTCAGTCAAGATGAGGAAAGACTCCAAATAAATGCCTGAGGAGGATCCTCTAGAGGGTTGGGGACAGGGATGCTCAGGGAAACACGGCAGCTTTTTTGAGGGGAGGCCATAGCAAGGGAGGATTAGACTTGGTTCATTTGACTCCAGAGGTCCAGCAAAGTCCACCATGGCCTGTGCTGTGCCCACAGGAGTCCCATCACTCACAATGCTGTGAAAAAAGCTTAAGATCTAAATTCAAAGAGTGAGAAGAGAATCTCATTTCTGCTGCTTAGCTCCCGGATGACTTCAGACAATGGCGTTCCCTGTCTAGGCCTGTTCTCTTAGCCCTAATACAAGCAGATTGGACCAAATATTGGCCAAGAACTTTTCTAGCTCCAAATTCTAGGGGCCTGTGAGGCCCCAGCATTGGACCTGGGGTCCTGAGCTGGATTAAATACCTCCTCACAGTCCAGGGGGGCTCTCAGGAGGCCACAAATCCTCAGCCCTGGCTTTGGCTTTGGCTTTAAGATGACAACGTCCCCCAAGGTAGAATTGGCCAATATCCAGCCCCCCCGTACATGCATGGGTGAGGGGTCCGGGCTGATCTCCTGGGTGAGTGCGAAAGTTCTACGCCTCCCTCCTGACACAAGGAAGGAAAGTTAAAAAGAAGCATTATTGAAGGGAAAGTGTATTCTCCTGCCCGGCATGTTATCACTGGTTTGAAAGACAAATGTGGCCTTTGTCCATGGAAGAATAGGGCTGTCTGGGCCAATGGAGAGGAGCTTTGCTGCCCCCAGGCACTGTCCCTGATCTGCAGAGGGGGAGGCAGGCAGGGGAGGGGCACCCCCTGCACCCACGCTAGGTGGGATTATGGAGGGACCAACAATTTCAAGGATGCGCGGATGGCAGAGGAACAACTTGGAGCAGCGAGGGATGGAGAGATCCAGGGATGGGAGTCTGGCGGAGACCATGGGTCAGCAAGAAGTGGCCTGGAGGCAGCCAGCCAGGTCACAGTATGAAAGGAGAAGTCTTTACTTCCAGCAGCCCATACCAAGGCTATGAGAGAAGGGGAGCAAGCTGGCCGATGTCTTGGCTCTGAGGAGCAGCAGAAATCCTTTCCCAAAAAGACCAGGAGGGTTTTTTTTCCCCTTTTCTTTCTCTTCTTCCTTTTTTCCTCCCTTCTTCCTCCTTCCCCTTCCTTTCTTCTTCCCTTTCTTCTTTCTATCCTTCTTTTATTTTCTTTTTCCTTCCTTCCATCTTTCCTTTGCTTTATTTCTTTGCAATGAAGCTAAGCAACTTTGAAAGATAATCACGGCACTTGGAGAACAGCCCTAACTGCAAAAAGGCAATATCATTATAATATAAAGTAGGACACGTTCCTTTTGGAGGCATTCGTTTAATCAATCATTCAATTAATGTCTGTCAATTGATTAGTATTTCTCAAGTTGGGAAGTATTCTAAGACATATATTGATTATGAAGGGGAGAGAGACAAAGACACACACACACACACACACACACACACACAGATAGAGACAAAGAGATAGCGAGAACGTCTCCGGGCCTCGTTATTCTTGATTTTCTTCTAAGTTCAGTCCCAGTGGTCTCTTCTACAGGACGTCTTCCTTGCCCTCTCTAGTGCCTTCCCTCTTGGACTAAGAGACACAAAAAAATTCTGCTGAAGATTCTGTGTATCCTCAGCACTATGGAGGAGTCAAATTTTTAAAAAAGCAATTATTAAGTGTATATTATATCCAAAGATCAAATTGTTTATAGTTTGTTAAAAAAAAAAAAAAACTCAGCTCATGCCTAGAACATGTTGGGGCCCTACATAAGTTCTCATTTCTTTTTCCTGGTTTCCCAAGACCTGGAGAGACAAAGAAAGGGAGGGAGGGAGAGGAACAGTCCTTGCTTTCAGTGTTATTCCAGCTGATATGGGGGTGGGGACGGATCTGGCTGCCTCCACTCTCTCTCTACTCCTGTCCAATCACCAAAATGATCTTGCTAAAGCTCAGGTGGGACTAAGTTGCTGCCCCCGACACAAAAATCCCCCCCCCCCCCCCCCCCCCCGTCTCCTTATTGCCTCCAGGAATCATTATCATTTTTTTTTCTGTCACACAGAGATCTTCATAATCTGCTCCCTCCTATCTTCCTAGTCCCTTACATTCTCCTCTATGTATTCTTTGATCAGTGGCTATTCCTCCAACCAGACGCTCTATCTTCGAGACATTTTCTCCAAAAGTCTCCAATGCCTGAATGTTCTCTGCCCTCATCCCCTTCTCCTTTGCGTCCTTGCTGCCTTTCCAAAGCTAAATCTAAAATCCTCCCTTCTACGAGAAGCTTTTCCTGATGGCCTTTAATTCTAGTCCCTCTGCTCTTGATCATTTTCCATTTATCCATATAAATACACAGTTGTTTGCATGTTGTCTCCCCCCATTAGATTGTAAGCTCCTTGAGGGCAGGGAGTGTCTTTTGTCTTTATTTGTATAATCAATGTTTCACACAGTGTTTGACACACAGTTAGAGCTTTAAAATATTTATTGACGCTGGTTTGCAGAAGTCTTAATACCAAATAAGGATGCGCCAAGAGGCAGCAGGATCACTCAGCCATCCCCTCCTCCTCCAAATACACATAAATATAAACGTGTGTGTATATATATATATATATATATATATTTACACACACACACACACACACACACACACACACACACACACACACACACTATATAATCACCCCAAACTCTGAATAATGGTAAGTGCTTTGAGATCATAGGATAGAAGAGGGAGGGGGACCTTCAGTCTCTATATCCTGAGCCTTTCTTATTTCTGTGTTTATTCTCCCAAGTTCTTCCTTTTGTTTTCTAAGAAACAGGAAGTGGTAACAAAGCCATCTTTGGAGCTGGGGCTGAAGACCCAGATAGTGGAACACAAGCACCTCATCCCCACCCGGTCCTTTCAATCCCATGTAAATAAATGGAATGATCTTTTTCGAAGAATATGTTTATTGACTGAAAATCATCTAAAATCAAAGAAGTCAGAACAGGGAAGGAACTTGGTGCACAGAACATAAAATTTGAGCGTTGGAAACGATCTCGGAAGATAATACTCAAGATTTCAGAGCTGGGGGAAGGAGGGAATTTCCAAACATAAAACACGACATAGCAAAGGTGGCTGGACCTTGGAACATAGCGGGGAAAGGAAATAAGTGTTTGCAAAGCCCCTATTACGTGCCAGGCACTTACTAAGTGCTTTACAAATATTATCTCCTTTGATCCCGAGAGCTTGGTGCAGTTATTATCCCCATGTTACGGCTGAGGAAACTGAGGTAGAAAGCATTTAAATCACTTGTCCCGGGCCACAGTCCAGGGCTGGATTTCAGCTCCGATCTCCTGATAATGAGCTAGTGATTCATCCAGTGTGGAGCCCCCTAGCTGCCATAGATCATGGAGAACCAAAGCCGAGAAGGATCCAAGAACCAAGTCTTCCAGCTCTTTTCCCACAAATTCTCCTTCCCCGCCACCATCTCCTTGGTGATCACTTAGCCTAGCCCCCTCTCGTTAATTCTGAATGACTGGAACTTGGATCATAGATGTTAAGATGGGAGGGATCTTAGAAGCCCTCTAGTCCCTCCTCTACTTTTGACAGATGGGGAAACTGAGGCACAGGGAAGCTCCATGCTGTTCCCATGGCCTTCCAGGGAGGAATGGGGGTGGGGGGGGTCAAGAATAAAGCTCAGGTGCTTCTGACTCTAATTGCAGAATTTTTTTCCCAGCCTCTGTCCTTGAGACCTCCTCTTGCTGGAGAATCTTCTCTGCTTTAGCTGCAAGATGAAAAATATGGCCTGCAATTAGCTGTGGATAGGCCAGGAGCAAGTGCTTTCTAAACATACTTATGGGTGCTTGAAAAGAGTCCATTCCCTTAAGTTGTTTAAACATTCTTGGGCAGCATTTAGCAAACCCTTTCTCCCCTCCAGAGCAGAGTAGACAAGGAAGGCGGAGACCCTCATGCTTCCCCAAAACCTCCTCTGCACGTGTGCCGAGTGTTTTCCCTTTGTTCAGTTTTATTTTGTTCTGCTCCATTTCACTCCACAAGCAATTATTGAGCTCCTACTGTTGGCAGGTAAGGGATACAAGTGGCCCTCAGGCTTCCGAGCTCGGGACGCAGGAGTATTACGCCCATATTACAGAGAAGCAGACTGATCTGGGAGACTTGAATGTCCTTCCTGAGGGCTGGACCAGCAGTCGGGTCAGAGCCGAGCCCCGCCGCTGCATGGTTTAGGTCCAATTCCAAGCTCACTCTTGTGTGGGCGTAAAGGGTCCTTGAGGGGACCAGTCTCAGACTCCCCCTCCCTGGGCCTCCGGGAGTGACCTGCACTGATCTTCCAGTCAACAACTGAGAGCAGGAAGGTGGTTGGAGCGAAGGCTGGGCTGGAAGGCATAAATTCACCACATGTGATGAAATGTAACCGGACTGAGAAGTTTCCTGTGCACAGGTCTGGACAGCTCCTCCTCCCCCCCAGGCAGCGATCTGGGCCCTTGTTCTCCTCCCAGGCTGCCCGGGACCCTGCTGGCCCAAAAGATCTCCCCAAAGGAGCGGGACCCTGGGGAAGGGGGTGGGCCCGTGGGACAGCCCAGGCCCTTCCCCCCAAACGGACTGACCACCACCCAATCCCTTTGATTCCTCTTTGGTCTCTGCCCCCCCACAAACCCAGGAGGTGCCCCTGAGGCGGGGGAGGAGGTTCCCTGGGAGGAAGGATGCTTGTCTTCTGAAGGGCAAGCAGGGTCAAGGAGGGGAAGGAGAAAGAGACGGGATTTACTAAGAGTCACTGAGGGTCCAGCCACTGGGCTTAAGGGAGGGCTTTTGCAGCTACTCCTTCCTATGATCCACACAAACCCCCGGAAAGGGAGGGGCTGTTATTGTCCCTAAAGAGCCCCTGCCACCCAGGGTTATGTGAAGCTCAACTGGCACACAGCAAGCACTCAATAAGTGCTTATTTCCCTGTGCATACCCTTTTGACCCAGCAGTGCTACTACTGGCTTCTATCCCAAAGAGATCTTAAAGAAGGGAAAGGGACCTGGATGTGTAAGAATGTTTGTGACAGCCCTCTTTGTGGTGGCCAGAAACTGCAAAAACTACACTGCTGCCCATCCACTGGGGAATGGCTGAATAAGTGATGGTATATGAAGGTTATGGAATATTATTGCTCTGTAAGAAACGACCAGCAGGACGAATACAGAGAGCCTGGAGAGACTGACAGGAGCAGAACCAGAGGATCGCTGTACACTTAAACAACAACACTGCCTGAGGATGGATTCTGATGGAAGCGGAGGTCTTCGACAGAGAGAAGAGCTAATCCAGTTCCAATGGATCAACGCTGGACAGAATCAGCTACATCCAGAAAAGGAACACTGGGAAAGGAGTGTAAACTGTCTGCATTTTTTGTTTTTCGTCCCAGGTTATTTTTTACCTTCTGAATCCAATTCTTCCTGGGCAACAAGAAATTCAGCTTTGCACACATATATTGTATCTAGAATACACTATAACACATTTAACATGTATGGGGACTGCCTGACATATAGGGGAGGGGGTGGAGGGGAAGGAGGGAAAATTCAGAATAGAAGTGAGTGCAAGGGATAATGTAAAAAATTACCCAGGCATATGTACTGTCAAAACAAGTTATAATTATAAAATTAATAATAAAAAGTGCTTGTTTCCCATCTGCCCTTATTTCACTGTGGAGGGTTTACATGTTAAAGAAACTGAGGCAGACAGAGATTAGCTGATTTGCCCAGTAGCTACAAAGTATCTAAGGCTAGATTTGAAGTCAGGTTTTCCAGCTCTAGGCGCTGTTCACCTAGATGGAATAATGGACTGGGTGCCTGACACATACTCTCTGTCTCTGTCTCTCTCTCTCTCTCTCTTTCTTTCTCACTCTCACTTTCTCCATTTCTGTCTCTCACTCTCTCTGTCTCTGTCTCTGTCTCTTTCTCTCTGTCTGTCTGTCCTCTGTCTCTGTCTCTCCTCTCTCTCTCTCTCTGTCTCTCTCTGTCTCTCTGTCTCTCTCTGTCTCTCTCTGTCTCTCTCTGTCTCTGTCTCTCTCTCTCTTTCTTTCTCACTCTCACTTTCTCCATTTCTGTCTCTCACTCTCTCTGTCTCTGTCTCTGTCTCTCTCTCTGTGTCTCCTCTGTCTCTCTGTCTCTCTGTCTCTCTCTCTTTCTCTCTCTCTCTCTCTGTCTCTCTGTCTCTCTGTCTCTCTCTGTCTCTCTGTCTCTCTCTGTCTCTCTCTTTCTCTCTCAGTCATCCGTATCACCAGGCTCCAGCACCTCCCACAAAGTAGTTTGTTTTTGAACACACATGTCAGTGTTGATTGACAGCCTGGTCCCAACATAGTCCCAAGGAGACAGGATCCGTGGGCAGACCCCGCTGGAACATGGGAAGGCGCTTGCGAGACACAGGCCAGTACAAAGAGCCCCTTGCAGAGAGCCCTTAAGTGGCCTGCTGTAACCTCTCTGTCCAATCCAACGTTCTAGCTCGGCATCCTCGGTCCTTCCCTTCTTGTTCCTGTAACCCACAGACTGATGACATCACAGAAAGGCAGGAGTGATGTAGATGTCGCCGGGCACCCGGGAAGCCGTTGGGCAGAGGGCTGAGACAAAGGCCGCAAGGGGCAGGGGTGGGGGAGGAGGGGGACGGAAAGGACACAACGTTTCCATTGTGGGGCTGACCAAGTAAAGGAAACAAGAGCCGGTGGAGATCACTTCAGAGAGGAAAATGCTCCGGTGGCTCTTGCATAAGGAAGATTAGTTACTGGGGAGGACGCGGCTTCTCAGCTGCCAGTCACTACAAGACACAGAATGTGGTCCTGGGGTGAGAGAAACTGGGGGGGCTTTCGTTTCCCTCAGGGCTGGGCTATGGCAACCGAGGGGACTTGGGGGACCCCCTCCTTCCAAGAAGGAGAAGCCCCACTGCTGCCCGTGATCCCAAACTCTCAAGGAAAGGGGATCGAGAGGAAAGGAGGGAATGGCAAAGGTTTCGGTAAAGTATGTGAGTTTTAGTGACCGTCAGGTAGAGAGGAGATTTTGCTTCATAGGTAATAAAGGTGGGGGGGGCGGGAAGCTGGCCCAAGAGAACCCAGAGGAGATCAGCAGGCCATGAGGAAGCATTGACCAAGAATCCCTATGCCCCTGGCCCCCGCTGAGAGCTGGGACAGTGAGACAACAAGTCGGGAGCCCGATCACTGATCGAAGCTTAAGCTTCCCAGAGGTCACAGAGCTCTGCAAAGCTGGAGAGTGAGTGACACAGCAAAGGCACGTGGTCCAGATGGGAAGGGGCTTGGGGATGTGTGTGTGTGTGTGTGTGTGTGTGTGTGTGTGTGTGTGTGTGTGTGTGAGAGAGAGAGAGAGAGACAGAGACAGAGAGACAGAGACAGAGACAGAGAGAGAGAGAAAGAAAGAGAGAAAGAAAGAAAGAAAGAAAAAAGAAAGAAAGAAAGAAAGAAAGAAAGAAAGAAAGAAAGAAAGAAAGAAAGAAAGAAAGAAAGAAAGAAAGAAAGAAAGAAAGAAAGAAAGAAAGAAAGAAAGAAAGAAAGAAAGAAAGAAAGAAAGAAAGAAAGAAAGAAAGGAAGGAAGGAAGGAAGGAAGGAAGGAAGGAAGGAAGGAAGGAAGGAAGGAAGGAAGGAAGGAAGGAAGGAAGGAAGGAAGGAAGGAAGGAAGGAAGGAAGAAAGAAAGAAAGAAAGAAAGAAAGAAAGAAAGAAAGAAAGAAAGGAAGGAAGGAAGGAAGGAAGGAAGGAAGGAAGGAAGGAAGGAAGGAAGGAAGGAAGGAAGGAAGGAAGGAAGGAAGGAAGGAAGGAAGGAAGGAAGGAAGGAAGGAAGGAAGGAAGGAAGGAAGGAAGGATGGAAGGAAGGAAGGAAGGAAGGAAGGAAGGAAGGAAGGAAGGAAGGAAGGAGGGAAGGAGGAAGGAGAAAGGGGAGACAGAGACAGAGAGAGAAACAGTGAGACAGAGACAGAGACAGAGAAACAGAAGACAGAGACAGAGAGACAGACAGATAAGAGGAGAGGGAGGGAAACAGGATGTTCCCCTTCAGGATAAGAAAAATCAAATTCTTTTTTCAAGCTGAACGTCGCGCACCCCCCAAAATCCATAATTTCTAGGACATTTTAAAGAGACACATGAGGAGCCGGGGGTTTAGGGGGAAGATTCTGAACTTAGAGACAGGGATGATTCAGGTCGGTTTCACTTCACATGCACATGTACCCATGTATACTATACATACACACATACACATATACACACTGTTGCACACAAATACTCACATACATTATGTACACACACATTCACAGAAATATAAGCTCCATGAGCTTAGCCTCCCTCAGACTCAGTTTCTTTTTCTGTAAAATGAGAGAACTGGCCCCATGAGCCCAAGGTTTCCAGCCGCCTCTCCAAGCCTGTGCTCATGGGGATGGGGGGGGGGGGGGTCACACTCAGGCCATTCCTGCTTGGGCTAATGGGGCCCTGGTTGCCAGGGGTACTGGCCCCCTCCTCTCCCTCCCCTTTGATGGCAGGGTCCTGTTCGGGCTCCGAGGGCTGCATAAACTTGTCCCGGGCGGGGCGGGCCCCCATCCCCACCCCTGCCCGCCGCGGTCATCGCTGGCTGGCGGCCGCCTCAGATCTGCCGGTGTGTGAGGGCAGGCCTGTCATCGGCATTCGTGGCCACTCTGGGAAATGAATGGCCCCGTCCCCCTCAGCTGGGGGAGGAGGCCTCCCGCATTCCTGGGGCTCCCCATTAATCCACTTACTAAACACCTGCAGACGTGCAATAACAGAGCGGGTGCCAAGAGCTCCGGGGGCTCCGTGGCCAGAGGCGAGCGGCCGGGCGCTATCGGGAGTCGGGTTACAGCCTCCCCGAGCCCGGCTACGAAAATAACACTCTGGGCTGCACCCGGAGCAGGAATGTTGGGGGCCGGGGGGCCGGGGACAAGAGTGAGAAGCGGGCAGTGGGCCAGGCGGGGCTCCTGCAGTGGCGGACGCCGGCCCTGCTCCTCACTGGCCGTGTGGCCTTCAGCATTACATGGAGGTCTCTGGGCCCGGTCACTGGGAGCAGCCCCGGGGACCCCCCCTCACCCCTGTGGGGTGTCCAGAGCCCGTTCTCTTCTCTCTTTCTCTCCTCTGTGGGGAGACTATCTCCCTCAGCTCTCACAGGGACCCTCACCTCAGAGACAAACCAAGAAGAACCTGCTTTCCCCATTCCCCAAGGGCCCCCCCTTCCCGGGCCCACTCTCCCTGCCTGCCCACGTCCAGCTTAGCTGCAGTCCCCAAGATCGCCACACTGGCCCGCCAAACTTGTGGCCCTTGTGGCCCCTTTCCAAACGGGCCCAGGCCCCAGCCTCCATTGGGGGCCCCAGAGGGACTCTCCCAGCACGGGGATACCAGGGTGCCCCAGGACCGACCTGGTGAAACCTTCAAGGTCAGAGCCTCTGCTCCCTTCACCAAGGACCCCAAACTCCTCAGAGCAGGGGACCCAGGCCTGGATGCAGGGGGCCACATGTGGGCCTGTCCCCTCCCAGCCTCGGCCCTCGCCACACATAACAACCAGAGAGAGCTGCCAGCCAGAGCAGGGTCTGCCCGCCAGGCCCGGCCCGTGGCCAGTCTCAGAGGCCTCTCCGGTGCCGTGGCTGGCAGAACAGAACCAGTCCCCCGTGCTCTCCAGAGGCCCAGCCCGGCACAGACACAAAGCCAAAATTGGCGCTCTTAAGCAGGGCAGACAAGCAAACCTGAAGGCCACACACACCTGTGAAGGCCCATAATTCCATTCGACACACTAAGAAATATCAAGCCACCCCTGACCCTGAGGCCCTGGGGCGCTGGGAAGGCCCCAGGGTGCTGAGGGATCCCAGGGACACTGGGAGGTCCCCAGGCCCAGCAGCTCAGGGGCAGCCACTAGATGTTGGAATGGAGAGTGACCTTGAGCCCAGGCTTCCAGCCTTGCGCTCCTCCGATGGCACAGAGCTGGACTTTCCGGCTCTCAGTCCATTGGTTCACTCCTTGAGTGGCCTGAGCTTGTCCCCTGCCACCCCAGGGCTTGCTCTGGGCCTCTTCCCTGGACCAGCAGCGGCGCCCGAGGCTACCCATCGATCACCCCTCCATCAGGGCTGCCTTTTTGCCTTCCCTTCGCTCTGGAAGCTCGCCACATAATAAATGTGTATGGGTTGATTGGCCTGGACCCCTATGAGACCTGAGTCAGAGGGCTGTAGGGGAAGGGACTGCTGAGGCGTTTGGTCCAATCCAGAGCTGACAATGTATCCCTCAGAATGTCCACAATCCCTTCCCCGTGTTCCAGGGAAACTCGGGGCCTCAGAAGTCCGCTTAACTCGGCCATGTAGCCGAGGACCATGGATTGGGGGCTGGAAGTTCCTTAGGAGCCATGCCCCTCATTCTTACATTTGGGGAAACTGAGCCCCAGAGAAATGTGGGCTTACACAGCTGGGATGTAAAGTCGGATCTTTCTGGCCCCTACCCACGATGCCTTTCCTGAGCTCTTGCTTTACAGCCGGGATGCCAGAGCTCCAATGAGGTAGCTTGGCTGGACTCACCCACTGGTCAGTCTAATATCCAAACCACTGCACCACCCCGCTTCTCCTCCCAGCATGTGCTTGCGCAGGATGATCTCAGAGGCAAGCTGCACCCCACACCCCAAGGATGGATGGATGGATGGATGGCCCTAGGGACAGGGAGCCTCCTCCGCCCGGGCCCGGGGATGTAGGAATCACTCATATTTTCCTTGGCAATGGAAAGGCAGCAGAGATAACACACACTTAGCTCAGGAAGGGGAGTTGGATGGACCAGTGAGCCACCTGCAGCTTACACCATCTCCAGGGCTCCGGCCAGGGGAAACTGGGGTGCCTTGGGGGGCTTCCATGCAGCTGCAGGCCAGGCAGCCCAGGAACACTCCCACAAACGGGGCCTGGACAGCCTCACCCCAGCCCCTGGAGACCCCCCCAAGTCTCCCTCCAGAGTGGACGAGCTGAGGCACAAGGAGCTGGCCCCAGACAATGGAACCCACTCACTCAACAGCATGCATCCGGCCTCTCCTTGGAACTCTTCCCTCCAAGGAGGGGAAATTCCACCTCCTGGGGTGGTGCGTTCCACGCTGGGAGAGCTCTGGCCAGTGCCCACCTGTCATGCCTGATTTTGACCAAACCCACAAAGTCTAATTCCTTTTCCCCTTCTGGAGACTCTGGACGATGGAGACCATGTCCAGAGGCATGCTGGGAAGTGGTAAATAACCAGTTCTCCCCACTGCCATCACCAGAAAATACATCCCTGTGGACTCTGAGTTATTAACATTTTCTCCCTCACTCTCCTAAATCTAAACAATTTTACAAAACGCCAATAAATCAGGCCCGATTTGTGGTGATCACAGATTTCCAAAGTGTAAAAGCTCGCTCGGAGAGTGTAACAATAGCTCCCTGGGAGCCAGCTGAGTTGGCTCCCACGTAGCCCGCTCATCTTCCCTTGTCCAGGCTAAATCTCTCATTCCTTCAGCTGATCCTCGTATGTCTTCGTCTCTTTCGTCCCCTCCCACCTCCCGTGTTCTGCTGAGCCGCCTTCTTCAGCCAAACTCCTGACAAAAGCCTTTGCCTCCACATTCTCAATCTGCGCTCGCTCCTCGGCCTGACGGCCCGGCCCATCTCCCGTCCAAACCTGCCCTCTTCCAGGTTACCGAGCATCTCGTAGCTGCAAAATCTGCTGCTGCTTTCTCAGTCCTCAGACTCCTTGTGCTCTTCCCAAATTCTGGCCCACAAGCCGGTTCTGACATCCTGACCTGGAGACTTTCTTCCCTTGGCTCTAATAGCCCTGTTCTCCCTCCAACAGTCCCCTTGGCTGGATTGCTATTTATGACCAGCCCAGAGGTGTGGGAGACCTTCAAGGCTCTACCCTGGTCAAAGCTCTAGCATGGATCCTCTTCCCCTGTCTCTCACACTGGTTATTCTATCAACCCCCAAAGGTTCAACAGTCACACCTGAAAAGCCATCTCCTTTCTCCATCGAACCAACCCCCAGATAGAATATATGGGGACTCCTTGGAAGAGCCGAGCTTAGTCTGGAGAGGTCCCTCAACAAGCCAGTCACTGCGTAGTTTATCCATCCATCCATCTACCTATCTGTCTATCTATCTATTTCTTTATTATTTCTACTTATTTATTATTATGGGTAGTTCATTTATTATTTATCATCATCATGGGCAGCTCATTTATTTATTTGTTTGTTTGTTTATTTATGTATGTATGTATGTTTCTAGTTATTTTTATGGGCAGCTCATTTATTTGTTTATTATTATGGGTTATTATTGGTTTTGTTCGATTTATTTTGGCCACCATAACATGTGAGACTTTTGACTAATTTTCACCAGCTCACATGCCTTGAGTTCTGTTTTTCACTGGCCATTTTTTAATTGTTTCTAATTCTGTGACCCCATTTGGGGTTTTCCTAGCAAACATACTGGAGTGGGGGCCATTCCCTTCTCCAGCTCATTATACAGATGAAGAACCTGAGACAGAGTGAAATAACATGTGCAGGACACCCCGCTTCTAAGTGTCTGAAGCCAAATTTGAATTCAGGAGGATGAGTCTTTCTGACTTTCAGGCCATGTTCTCTCCACTGTACAACCCATCTTCCCACTTGTCTTTTTGTTCCCACGAACTAAGACAAATGTCCATGCTGCAGAATCCCTATCCCCCATCCCAAGACGCCAAGGATTTACCCAATAAGCTCTCAGGGAATCAGATGGTGATTAGGCTGAACCAGGTTTACAGTTTCCTGGACATAAGGTTGACCCATACATGTTTAAGAACAATGATTTTAATGCCTGTCATCATGCCCCAAACCCCTAATCATTAAATTATATAGAAAAAAATCCCAAACTACCAAAACCTGACAAAAACAAAATAAACAAAATAAAATCATGTGGAGGCAGGGTGACGGGTCCAGGTCATCTCCGTCAGCTGCTGACTAAATACTGCGGCTACCCAAAGCAACTTTCAATGAGCTGACCAGGTTCCTGTTCTTGTTCTTATTAAATGCAGGCATTTCATTTGCCCACACCATACCCTGCCCAGTGTCATAGAAAAACAATGGCAGGATCACAAGTTTTCCAAGGACCTTCTCTGCCTGAATTCCATTAAACAGGAAATGAAAGAATGAGAAAAATAGCAACAAAAATAAAGGAAGCATTGCATTGTGGGCAGGGAGCCCAACTCAAGAGTTAGGGAACCCTGGGGTTAAGTCCTGTCTCTGGTACATGTTGGGTATGTGACCCTGGGAAATGACAACCTCTCAGGGATCCAGACAACTCTCTGACAGGGGAATGTCTGCCTGGCAGAGGAAGTGTCCTCCCTGAGACTTCTGGGCTCCAATAAGATCTCAGGAGGAGGAATTGAAGGAGAAGGAAGAGGAAAGGAGATGGAGGAGAAATGATTAATAGAGGAAATTTCCTTAAAAGAGAGTTTGTTTTATGAATGAAATGACAGGTCAAATCCATATTGTTATTCTTCTCCCCAATCATAAAAGGAGTAATAGTAATAATAGGAGTAGGAGTAGGAGTGGAAGTGGTGGTAGTAGCAGGAGTAATGCTACTGCTGCTGCTGCTAGTAAATTATACATCTCTACATCTCTTTATCACAAAGTATTTTCCTCCCACCATTCCTGTGAAGCCAGTGGTACAAATATAATATTCTAACAACAATTCTAACAACAATCACTAATGTTTCTAGATACTTTTACCTCTTTGGTTTCAGACACTTACCACTTCCTGGCTGTGTGACCCTGGGCAAGTCAGTTAACCCCAATTGCCTCAACAAAATAATAATAATAATATTTTTAAATAATTTTATTTCTCTCCATGACTACCCTTTGAGGTAGACATCACCCCCATTTTTCAGAGAAGGAAACTGAGCCTTGGGTAGGCTAGTGATTTGTCCCAATTCATGACTTCCCTGTGTCAGAGCCAGGATTTTCTGATGTCCTGGACTATTTCCCATTTCCCTTAAAGTGCCTTACTCTACATGGCATCTGGTGCACTTGCATTAGACTATTGACCCCACCCATTGAGCTTGTGGTTCTAACTCCATCCTCCCAGGTTCCTTCCAGGGCTAATCTTTTCTGACTCTAATCCGTTGTAAATCGCACCTTCTGGTCACCAGGTGAGCAGAAGGAACCTTGAAGGGCTGGGGAAGCTGGCAGGGAAGATCCCTCCAACAATGCTTCCGGAAGGAAGGGCTCACAAGCGGCCCACCAAACCGGCCCGTGAACATGGGCCAGCGAGCCGGGCTGGGAACCTGAGAATTGTCTTTGGCAGTCTCACAGAAAGCGGGGATTCGGGAGATGGATGTCCTGAGCCTGGAAGCCTCCATCTCTCTGACAGGAAAAGGAAGGGAGAGCTGGCTATTACAGAAAAATTGGGTGGTGAAGTCAGGGAGGATTATGTTGTAACAACAGCCTGGATTGGATTTCATAAAATCATCAGTTCATAAGTTCATGGCTCAGAGGAAGGTTGTTCAGCACATCCCCAACACAACCACAGCGGATGCCCTAAGGACAGATAGAGGCCTCTGGATTTCGGGCTTCTCTTGCTCCTGGTATGTGAAATTAAATCCAGCAGGGCCACAATGGAGAAAACACAACATAAGCTGTCATTTGTGAAAAGTAGCCCTCCACCTGGCATCTAGATAACAAACCGCAGGACTCACTGGGACGCAGAAATGGGAGACAAGAACATATTCAGAGATGCTGCTCGAGGTAACATCAGGGGACGAGTATGTAAGAAATAAAAGGAGGAAACAATCAGTAAAAGGAAGGCTAAAAGTTCTTCCTCAAAACACATCTTTTGTGTTTTAATAAATCCAGTATTCAGTTGTGTGTTCGTACTTTTCACCAGAATGTTAACAAAGGCACTGACATTTGAATGTTGGTGGAGCTGTAGGAGACAGGTTTGATGTGTGAATACACAGTTAGTGGAGTTGTGACCTGATCCAGCTGTTCTAGAGAACAATTTGAAGTATGCAAGAAAAAGCAAGTGACCCTTCATGTCTTTCAATAATTATACTATGCAGCATCTGGCTAAAGAGGCCAAAGACAGGAAAATAAATTTTACATACATTTATATGTATATGTACATACCACATATATTATATATGTATATATACACACACATATGATTTATGGCAGAACTTTTTTGAGGCAGAAGAAAAAAAAAGTCTTACAATCAAAGTGGGTGCCCACTGATTTAAAAGTAGCCAAGTTAACTTTGGTGTGAAGATGTAAAAAATTATTTTGATAAATATGAGGAATTCAGAAAAACTTGGGAAAGTTTGTATGAATTTATGCAGAGCTAAGTAAGCATAAGTAACATAACCAAGACAATAGTTTACTAAATGACCACAATAAAGAAAGGAGAAATAATTCAAAAAGAAAACTGATTTTTGTGGTACATAGCACTTACACAAAAAGTGACCATATATTAGGGCATGAAAACCTCACAATCAAATGCAGAAAGGTATAATTGTTAAAAGCATGCTTTACAGATCATGATGCAATAAAAATTACATGTAACAAAGGGTCATGGACAACATGCCAAAAAGTAATTGGAAGCTAAATAATCTAAAGTCTTAAAAAATCATAGAAACAATAATTTCATCCAAGAGAATAACAATTATAAGACATTATACCAAAACTTATGGAATGCAGCCAAAGTAGTTCTTAGAAGAATTTTATATCTCTAGATGCTGATATGAAATAATAGAGAAAGGGATCAATGAGTTGAGCATCCAACTTAAAAAGCTACAAAAAGATCAAATTAAAACCTCCCAATTCAATGCCAAATTTAAAAAAAAATTGAAAATCAAAGATAAATAAAATTGAAAGAAAACTATTGAACTAATAAATAAAACTAAGAGTTGGTTTTATGAGAAAAAAAATGAGACAATAAACCTTTGCTTAATTTGATTAGAAAAAGGAAAGAAAAAACAAATTATCAGTATCAAAAATGCAAAGGATGAACTTAACACCAATGAAGAGGAAATTAAAGCAATAATTAGGAGCTATTTTGCCCAAGTATATACCAATAAATCTGACAATTTAAGTGAAATGAATGAATACTCACTAAATAACAACTGCCCAGACTAACAGAAGAGGAAAGAAAATACTTAAATAGTCCCATCTTAGAAAAAAGTAATTGAACAAGTCATAAATGAACTTCCTAAGAAAAAATCTCCAAGGGTAAATGGATTTACAAATGAATTCTACCAAATACTTAAAGAATAATTTCAACACTATATAAATTATTTGGAAAAATAGGGGAAGAAAAAGTCCAATCAAAGTCCTTTTATGACACAGATGTGATGCTGATACCTAAATAAGGAAGGGCCAAAGCAGAGAAAGAAAATTATAGATCAATTTCTCTAATGAATATTGATGCAAAAATCTTAAATCAAATATTAGCAAAGAGATTACAGCAATTTGTCACTAAGATCAAGTAGTATTTATGCCAGGAATGCAGAACTGGTTCAATATGAGGAAAACTATCAGTATAATTGGTCATACAAGAGAAATCATATGATTATCTCAATAGATACTAAAAAAATTTGACAAATACAACACCCATTCATAATAAAAACACAAGAGATCACAGGAATAAGTTAAGTTTTCCTTAAAATGATAAATAGTAGCATCTGTCTAAAACCATCAGCAAGCATTATATATGATGGAGATAAACTAGAAACATTCACAATAAGATCAGGGATGAAACAAGGATGCCCATTTTCACACTATCACAACACTGCACTACAAATGTTGTCTTTAGCAATAACAAAAGAAAAAGAAATTGATGGAATTTTAGTAGGTAACGAAGAAACAAAACTATCACTCTTTGCAGATGGCATGGTGGTATACTTTGAGAATCCTAGAGAATCAATTAAAAAGTACTAGAAACAATTAACAATGTCAGTAAAATTGTAGGATATAGGATAAATACATAAATCATCAGCATTTCTATATAGTACCCACAAAGTCCAGCAGCAAGAGATAGAAAGAGAAATACATTTTAAAATAATTATAGACAATATAAAATATTTGGGAGTTTACCAGCCAAGACAAAGCTAGGAACTATATGAATACAATTATAAAACACTTTTCATATTTTATATGTGATGAAATGGAATTATTAAGTTACTTGCTCCTGACCCTTTTCATTTTCATCATGCTTATTCTGGATACATTTCTATATGCTTCTTTTTTCCCCACCATTAAAATATAAAATCCCTTGAATGTAAAGTTCCTTCAAAGGAAGAAAGCAAAGTCATTTAGAGCCATGTTAAAAATGACAAACTAATAAAATGCGATTAAAGTAATTTTGAGGTTAACTTCATATCCATCAAATAGTGAAGTTGACAAAAAAAAAGGGAAAATGAAAATGTTGGTGGGACTTTGGGAAAATAGGCACACTAATTCACTGGTAGTAGATCAGTACAAGTTGATATAACTATTCTTTTTAAATGTATTTTTCTTTATTTCATTAAATATTTCCCAATTATACATAAAAATATTTTAACATTCTTTTTAAAATTTTGAGTTCTGAATTCTCTCCCTCCTTTCTGTCCCTACCTTACCCCTTGAGAAGGGATAAATATGGTATCAATTTACTTATGAAGTCATGCAAAACTTATTTCTACATTATTCATGTTGCAAAAGAAAATACGCCCAAAAATCGGGAAAATTAAGAGAATTAAAGGCTATTCTTCAATTTGTTTTCATTGATCAACAGTTCTCCCTCTGAAAGTGGACAGCATTTTTCATCATAGGTCTTTTGGAACTGTCTAGATCATTATCTTGATCAGAGTAACTAAGTCTTTAACAACTGATCAGTCTTACAATATTGTTCTTACTATTGGACATCTAATCTTGAAAATAAGTTGGAACTATACACTAAATTGTGCATACCTTTTGACCCAACTATACCACCAATAAGTGTACACTCCAAAGAGATCAAAGAGCAAAGAGATCAATTTGTACAAAAATTATAGCATCTCCTTTATAGTGCCAAAGAATTGAGAACAAAGAGGATACTCATTAAATGGCAGAGCAATTGAATACAATGAATATGAATACAATGGAATGTGGTTGTAATGTAAAAAATGATTAAACACATGATTTTAGAGAAAGCTAGGAAGACTTGAAAGAATTATTAGAGAATGAATTAAACAGAGGAAAGAGAACAATGTGTACAATAATAGTTTTATAAAAACAGATTAACTTTGATAAACTAAAAAATTATGATTACTGCAGTGATCAATTCTGACTCCATGGGTCTGATGATGAAACACACTATTCATCATCTAAAGAAGACTCAAAAAGTAAAATGAAACACATGTTCTTAGACATTGGCCAAAGCAAGAATGTGTTTTGCTTGATTGTACATATGTGTTGCAAGGATTGTGTTATTTTCTTTTTTTTAAATAAGGAATAATTTATTATTTATTCTTTTTTCCCAATTTTTAGTTACACATTCCTTCCCTGCCTTTTAACCTTCCTCCATCCACTATGAAAGCAAATAAAATTATACATGTGAAATCATTCAAAACATTTCCATACTACCATATTGGAAAAAAAATTTTAAATAGGAAAATTACACATTAATTTGCCCTCAGAGTTCATCATTTTCTTTTTAGAGATAATGAGATTGTGTATTGATGTATTGATGTATTGATCAGAATAGGCAAGTGTTTCACAGTTGGTCATCATTACAATATTTCTATTAATGTGCACATTGATCTCCTGGTTCTTCATTTTGTATCAGTTCATATAAGTATTTCCAAATTTTTCTGAAACCATTCTGCTCTTCATTTCTTATAGCACAATAATATTCCATCACAATCTTATACTAAACTTGTTCAGCCATTCCCCTGCTGATAAACATCTCCTCAATTTCAATTGTTTGCCATCTCAAAAAGCTGGTATAAATATATAATTTTTGTAAATATGGATCCTTTCCCTTTTTCTTTGTTCTCTTTGGAATAGAAACATAGTTGTAGCTATGCTAGAGGAAAAGATATACACAGTTTTATAGCATTGTAAGAACAAATGTTGCAAATTGTTCTCCAGAATTATTAGACCAATTCACAACTCCACCAACAATTTGTTAGCATGTCTAATTTTCCTTCATCCCCTCCATCATATCCCATTTCCGAGAGGATTAAGGTGGTCTTCAAAGTTATTTTAATTTGCATTTATCTAATCAATAGTAATTTAGAGAATTTCTTTCACATAATAAATAGTTTTGATTTCTTCATATGAAAACTTTATTTCCTTTGAATGTTTATCAATTGGGGAATACCTCTTATTTTTATAAATTTGGTCCAATTCCCTGTATATTTGGGGAATGAAACCTTTATCAGAGAAACCTATTTTTAAAATGTTATATTGTTGTATTTTCTGTGAAACTTTTAGGAAGATGTAGTTTCATTGATTATCTCTTTAATTAAGTCTTTTGTTTTAGCTTTTGCTTCCTCCAAGAACATGATTGTTATATTTGCTTTGTTTACTTTAACTGAAGCATATTAGATTCTGTTCCAACTCTTTAATTCTGTATGTGTATTTCTGTTTCAAGTATGTCACTTAGAAAAACAAATTCTTAGATTCGGCTTTCTAATTCATTCTTTCTGGTTCCATTTTATAGGTGAATACATCCCATTCACATTCACAATTATGATTACTGTGTGTTTCCTTCTATCCTACCTTCTTCTGTTTTTCTCTCTCTCTTGTTTTCTATCCCTCCTCAGAAATCTGTTTTTTTTTCTGATTACTTCTATTTTTTATCATTTCCCACTATTTCTTATTTTTTCCCCTACTCTTTGCCTATTGGATAAGAAAGATTTCTATACCTAACAAAGAGTGTGTGTGTGTGTGTGGTGACATAGTTACATAGATGGATGGATGGATGGATAGATAAATAGATTTCTTCTTTAAAGCTTTTCTCATGAGAGTGGAATTCAAATGTAGGCCACCATTTTTCAAATTCTTCTATTACTATAAAAGCTCTTCCTTGCATGTCTCTTTTATGTGAAAAAAAATTTCCCCATTATATCTCTTCGTTCTCCCTTTTCCCAAAGCTCCCCTTTTTTTCTCCCTTTCATTTCTTCTTTTAAAGGGATTATCCCAATATAATTGATACATATGTATACTCTCTGTCTATATACATTCTTTCTAACTGCCCCAATAATGATAAAGTTCTTAGGAGTTACAAGTATCATCTTCTCATATAAGAATGTAAGCAATTTAACCTCATTAAATCTCTTGATTTCTTTTTTATGTTTACTTTTCTATGTTTCTCTTAAGTCTTATGTTTGAATGTCAGATTTTCTATTCAGTTTTGATCTTTTCATCAGAATTATTTGAATGTTCTCTATTTTATTAAATATTCACTTGTATCTCTGAAGAATTATTCTCAGTTTTGCTGAGCAGATTATTCTTGGTTTTAATCCAAGCTGCTTTCCCCTCCCAATATCATATTATAAGCCTTCTGCTCCTTTAATATTGAAGTTGCTAAAACTCATGGGATCCTCACTATAGCTCCATGACATTTGAATTGTTTATTTGGCTACTTTAATTGTTTATCTTTGACCTGGGAGCTTTGGAATTTGATAATAATATTCCTGGGAGTTTTCATTTGGCGATCTCTTTAGGAAGGTAATTGGTAGGATTTTTTTCAATTTCTATTTTACTCTCTGGAACTAAGATATCAAGGAAGTTTTCCTTTGTAATTTTTTGAAATATAGTGCCTAAGCTTTTTTTAATCGTGATTTTTTTGTTTTAATTTATTTTATGTAAAAGAGACAGGTAAGAAAAAAAAGAAAAGCCAAAAAGTAATACAAAATAAAGTAGAACATGACCATGTGCCCAGCAGGACATCAGGGAGGATTCAAAATATATAACAACAAATTACCAGTTCAAGAAAGTATATAAGTAGAAGAAATTATATTCATGAGTATTCTTTTCTTTACTTCCTGGTGAATTTTTTTTTTGTTTTCTATTGTGCACCATTTTTACTTTATTCTTTTTTATTCCTCTTTCATCTTCCCTTTATCCCCCAAGCAGGCTATAGTTAAGAAAGGATATATTTATGTATACATATGTAGATATAAATACACACATACATCCCACACACACATATATTTCCTATCCATGCTTTAATTTGCTTTAATTCTGCTTCTTAACTTGCTTTACTATTACTTAATCTCCCCCTCTTTTCCAACCCTTTGCTTCCCCATCCACCCATCTCTCCGCCCACTTTATGGATTTTGGAGGGTGCTATGCTCTTTTTGGTATATATGCAGGATTGCCTATTTAACCCATTCCCCATATGGGTAGGTTTTCAGAACTAAGAACCCTCTTCTTCCTTCTAATGCTTCTGTGTCTATTCTTTCTCTGTACCTCATTTGTATAATATAATTACTATTTTTACCTTAACTCTGCCCCAATCTTTCTTTTGAGCTCCAGCTATTGCTGATGTCAATCCTAAAGATATGGTATATATTTCCCATATTAAAAACAATTTGTCCATATTAAGTTCCTTGAAATTGATTTTTGATTTTGATTCTTATATATTAAATTTTCTATTAAGTTCAGGTTTGGTTGATAGAAAGTCCTGAAAATCTGCAAGTTCACTGAATCCAATTTTTTCTCATTCAATATCATGGACAATCTTTCTGGATATGATATTTTGGGCTGCAGACCTAATTCTTTTTATTGTCAGTAGATATGATTCCAGGACCTGCAATTATATTTATTATGGCTGTTGAGTAAGTCCTGTACAATTCTAATTGTAACTCCAGTGTATTTGAATTAGTTTTTTTTCTTATTTCTTGCAAAATTTTCTCTTTGATCTGGGGATTTTAAATTTTAGCAATAATATTTTTACACGTTTTCCAAAAAGGATCTTTTTGAAGTAGTGATTGGTAGATTTTTTTCTATTTCTACTTTCCCCTCATGTTCTATCACTCCAGGAAAATTATTTTTTGGATATTTCTTGAATTTTTGTGTCAAGGTAATTCTTTTTTTAGTCATAGATTTTAGGTAGTCCAATTATCCTTATGTTTTCTCTTCTCAATCTGTTCTCCAGATCAATTGTTTTTCTTATAAGATGTTTCACATTCTGTTCTATTTTTTTCATTCTTTATAATCTGTTTTGTTATGTTTTGGTCTCCCATAGCTTCACTGGCTTCCCTTTGCCCAATTCTAATTCTCAGAGTTATTTTTGTCTTTAAGATTCTCTATCTCCTTTTCTAGTTGGTTAGCTTTTTTGTAATCTTTTTGTTTTTCTTGGATTTTTTTTTTTTAGTTTTTCCTCCATATGTCATTTGATTTTTAAATTCTTCTGTGAGTTGAGACTTCATGTCTGAGAGGCGAAAGTTTATGTGGCTCCTACTGAGACTCCAGCCAAACCCAGCTCAGTTCAGGGTGTTTCTGTGGATCTGGCTTGGAGGTGTTTGCCCTATACATGGGTTAATCCTAGCCTGGAGTTGGGTTTTTTTTTCAGATTTTCTGGAGTTGTACCAGAAGGACACCTCTTCTGCCCCAACTCTTCTTGATTTTTCAAATTTGTTCTATTTGTGGGGGAAGTCTGGAGAGTTTGAAATTCACACTAACCTACTCTACCATCTTCCCAGAATTCTCTCAATGATTTTTAAATTATCTCTTGATCTATTTTAGGTCAACTGTTTCTTCTTTTTTTGTTCTTTTGATTTTGTTTTATGGTTCTTAATGTCTCATGGAGTTATTATCTTCCACTTATTCAATTCTAATTTTTAAGGCATTATTTTCTTCAGTGATCTTTCGTGTCTATTTTTCTATTTGGCCATTTTTATTTTTTTAAGGTATTATTCTTTTCAGTATTTTTGTGCCACTTTTACCAAGTTATTAATTTTATTTTCTTACTATTTTTACTTCACTCTTCTTGCTTTTCCCAATTTTCATCTCTCATTTTTATTGTTTTCTCCAACTCTTGCAGGAATTATTATTGGGTTTAGATCCAATTAGCATTTTTCTTTGAGACTTTGCTTATGCCTGTTTTCACTTGTTGTCTTATTCTGAGTTTATGCCTTTGTCTCACCTGCCACCATAGTAGCTTTTTGTCAACATGTTCTTTTTTGCTGTTGTTTTTGTTTGCTCATTTCCCCAGTACATTTCTTGACTTTAAACTTTATGTTAAAGTGGGGCTCTGCTCACCTTGGGTTGTGAAGGAGTGTCCCAAGTTTCAGGCCTTCTCATGCTGCTATTTTCAGATATAGTTCTGATATAGTTTTCAGTGTTTCCAAGGTGGTACGATCTGGGGATAGGTAATGTCATTGCCCTTCTTGTCTCAGCTTTGGTATCTACCCAAGAAGGATCCCTCCTTCCCTGTAGTTATAAGTTCTAGCATTCCTCTTTTCCTTGGAAACTGTGACCAAGTCCCCTGCTCACTGGTGCTCCCACAAACTCTAGTCCTCTCCACCCTGGAACTGCTACTCAGAACTGAATATAAGCAATAAATTTGCCTATCAGAATCTGTTGCCAGTAAAGAGTCTCTTGAGATCTTTCCTGACCAGTTTTCTTACTCCTTTGTTGTTTCTGGGCTGGGAGGATCTGAAGCTGCTGCTTTCTATGTTGTGGCCAATTCCAACGCCCACTGCTGGGGCTCTTGCCACAAGGTCCTAGACTTCTGCCCACATCTTAAATAGTCTTAGGCTGGAAAAATGCCTTGTCATGACCTTGAACTTCTGTTAGCTATGCTGCTCCAGAATTCACTCTGAGACATTATTTTAAAGTTATTTAGAAGGATACGTTTGAAGATTTGTCTGGATTATTGTCTGTACTCTATCACTTTAACTCTGACTTTTTGTGCTATTTCTTAAAGAAAGGCGGTTAGATGGAAAGAAAATAAATGGGCTTTAACTTAAAAAATAAAGTCTAATTTGAAAAAGAATGTCACTTCCCAAAGCAAAGGCTATTTTTTTTTCTTCTTGCATCTCTGACATCTAGCACAGAGCCTGGTAAGTATATACCAGTCTATGTAAAGTCTATGTCGACTATATAAAGTACCCAGTCTAATGTAATACAAATATAAAGTGTGAACATGACTAACTGAAGTCAGGTCTTAGAGGGCTGATGGACTTTGCCATTCTCTCTCTTAAATGGGAGCCCAGAAGTAGGAAAAGACAAATATAAAGTTATTAACAAGAAAAGAAAGTTATTAACAAGCCTTAAAGAACCACAGAAATGTCAGCTACAAGTTCACCTCCTTCACAGGTGAGGAAACGATGATACAGAACTGTTTGAGTGACAAGTCACGAGGCCCTTTGGAGGCAGAGCCAGGACTTTAACCACGATCTGACTCCAGAGCCAGCACTTTTGCCCCATCATGATATCTTTCTAAAGGAGACAGCCAGGGTGGGGGGACAGCATCTGATTCATGAAGCCTGGAAATCCGAGGAAAGTTGATGGAGAAGACAAAATGGAGCCGTCGGTAGATGTGTTCAAAGGTGGGGGAATCGCCAGCATTTACTCAATGCTATACAGATATTCTCTCACTGGTCTTCACAGCCCTTCTGGCAAGTGTGTCCACATTTTACAGAGCAACAAACTGAGGCTGAGGGAGGCTCCCTAACTTGTCCAGGGTCACCCTCCTAGGAAGTGGCTGAAACCAAATTGGAACTTGGCTCTTCCTCGCCTCAGGCCTGGCCATTTCCCTTAGGAAGAGGGGGCCCAGTTGGCCCAGACCTCAGAGCACAAGGGGCCATAGTGACAGAGGAGCAGATTTAGGACTTTCTCTGGTAGCTCTCCCAGTCCTGGAGGACTCTGCTCCCCTCCCTGGGGACTGCCTCCCAGGGGCTGATAGGCCTTGTCCAGGTGGGACGCAGGCGGGATCCTGGGTCAGGTGGGGACCGGCCGGGACGGCTTCTCCAGGCCCTTCCAGCTCGGAGATTCTGTGACTGAGATGCGGTTACTCAGCATGAGAGCAGTTTGGAGCCAAAGCCCGGCGCTCTTGTGCCACAGACATCAGCAAACTGGGAAAAAATGCTGTGGTTTGATGCTCCATGTGGCAATCATTAAGAACAACCTGCGTTTCCACACACAGGGCTCCCGGATGGCTTCCAGAGGAGGATCACAGGCTCCCAATAATCCCCTGGGCCACCTCCATATCGCCATCTGCCTGACCATCCTCAGCATTCCGGGCCAGGCTCCAGCACCCCAGTGTCTCCGGCGATCTGCTGGGACTTCCCTTCGGCCCGGGAGCTCATGCAGCAGAGGCCCCCGGCCCCAGGAAGCCTCCCCATGGCCTGAGTTCACCCCTGGCCTCTAGGATCGCTCCCCTCTCAATTCCTCCTGCACTGCGAGCCAGCTTCCCAAAACATGGCTTCCAAGGCATCTGGAAAAAGAGTTCCCTGACTCGGAACAACTGCAGAACGGGGAGCAACGAAGGCAGGTGTCAGCTCGGGGGAAATGGGGGCTCGCCACCTTCAGGTGAAATTCCTACGGAGCAGGGAGCGATCAGCTAACCTGGGTTTGCGGGCACCTCGTCTGTGCCCCGCATTAAATGGGAACCAGCTACACAAAAGTCCCCGCCCCCAGGGAATCCAGCACGGCTACTGAGAGACACTGGGCACAGACACAAATATCAAGCCAACGTCACGGGAAGGGCAGGGAAGGGCAGGGAATGGGGACGGCTTTGGGAAAGGAAAGCAGGCTCCCACTTCTGCCGAGACTCCTTCGGGACAAGCGTGGGGACCCGCCGGAAAAGTGTCTCCACCCAGGATTGCATTTGATTTCCTCATTTGGGGAGAAGCACCAGAAACTCATTGGAATTCTTAATTGCTGGCGGCCATCAGATGGCAGTTCTCCAGCGTGCTTCCTTCATGAGGGAGATGGCGAGCTTTGGGGGATCACGTCCCACATTTCCATGATGAAGAACTGACACTCCAACCGCTTTTGTACTTTACTTATCAATAGTTAGAACAATGGCTAGAGACGGGGACTGAAATCCAGAGTTTTTGAGTTCAAATCCTGCCTCAGATACTTACAAGCTGGGTGAGCCTGGGCAAGTCACTTGGTCTCTGCCTCAGTCTTCTCCACTGTAAGATGACAGTGCTAATAGTAGGTCCCTCACGGGGTTGTCGTGAGTCTCAAATGAGAAGATATATGAAAGCCGTTAACGCAGCGCCTTGTACTGTACTTAATAACTGCTTGTTTCCGGGGCAGCCGGGTGGTGCAGTGGAGAGAGCCCCAGCCCTGAAGCCAGGAGAAGCTGAGTTCAAATCTGGCCTCATATACTTAACACTTTCTGGCTGTGTGACCCTGGTCAAGTCACTTAACCCCAATTGCCCCAGCCAAAATAAAATAAATGATTGTTTCCTTTCTGAGCTTCTTAATGATACTTTGTTTCCCCCAATACTTTGCACAATTTGGTACTGAGGTTCATATGAGCACAAGGGATTTTAGAACCTGAAAGAGATGGAGACCCAAGCTCCCAGCACCCGTTTGTGAGAGTAAGTCCAGAGTAATGGGGAGGGGGCCAAAAAGGGCGGCAGGCAGGCAATTGTGTTTTGGTGGAAACTCCAAGGAAGCCCGGGATGCTAAGATGGCGGCTGTTAAGAGTGAGGACTTTCCAGGCAGGAGGGATCTGTTTGTGGCAACCAGCAGGTGAGAGCCGGACTGGCTCGCTGCCGCACAGAGTGAGGGAAGGAGAAGCAATCTTGGCACAAAACTACCTGAAGGACCTCGAATGCCAAGCCTTTAACCCTAGAAGCGCCACAGGGCCACGGGTGATAGGGCATCCAGCAGAGTCCACACGACCTCGGACAGGCTGTGCTCCCATCATCCTCAGCCCTGCCCAGACCTCATCGGGGGCATTAGATTCATTTCAAGGGCCCAGTTTTAGGAAAAACGATGATGAGTTGGAAATTCTTCAAAGTATGATGGAAGTCTTCAAGTCCATGACTCACGGAGATTAGCTGAAAAATCCAGGATGTTTAGCCTGGAGAAGAGCAGATTAAGAGGGGGGAGGGAGGGCGGCGTGAGAGCCATCTTCCAGGATTTGAAGCTGCCACACAGAGGAGAAACAGAGGAGAAATTGAACTCGTGTTGTTTGGTGCTAAAAGGGCAGAACCATCAGGGCAAAGGGGGGCTTGGCCCTCAGTGGTTCCCCACCTGAATGTTTGGTGTCCGCCAGGAAGGGCTTGTCACTCTAGATGGTGTCCTCCCTGGTTCAGAAGGGGTGAGAGGGCGTGTTTGACTTGCGGGGGGCACAGTTCTTATTTGCCTTTCAGAGTAGCGGGGTGGGCCCCAGCTCCAGCAACCACAGAGTGAGTCTGTTTTCCTGCAGCCCCTCCAGCATGTCACGTTTCTTTCTTCATCATCTTTGCCAGGATGACGATGGGGTGGGAACGGGGAGAGCATTTCTGTGGAGTCCCGTCGGTACCAGTCGCCGTCCCAAGCCCTTTCCCTGATTATTCCTTAGGTGATTCTCCCAAGTTGAAGAAGCTCCGAAACGCTTTAATTGCCGCCTCTCTCCACATTCCACCTTAAAGGTATGGATAAAAGTTGCAGGTCCCCACCTTCCCAGCGGTTGGGATAAGGAGCTAGAGCACCAGAGCCCAGCTGTCCGGAGTGACCTCCGCAGCTCTCAGCTCTCCCTCCATGGACCAGCAATTGCCCAACCGGTCAACGGAGAAACATTTCGGAAGCCTTTGCCATGCTCTGTGCTAAGCACTGAGTTTCAGAAAGAGGCAGCAGATGCCCTCAAGGAGCTTATGGTCTAAGAGGGGAAGCCAAATACATACAGACAAGCTGTATTCTGGATAAATAGAAAGTATCAGAGGGAAGATGCTAGAAATAAGAGGGCTCCGGAAAGCTGCTGTAGGAGGTGGGATTTTTAGGTGGGCCTTAAAGGAAGCCAGGGAAGTCAGGAGTCCGAGAAACTCTCTCCCACTTGAAGTTCCTTGTACTCCTCTGTCCATGGGCCACCCCCCTCTCCTTCCTTATGTGCAAAGCACATCCCTTCAGAGGAATGAGGGCAGGGGACGCTCACACCTTTGTGTTTTATTCTTAATGGGCACGTGAGGCATTTCATGAATGATTTGTAAAAATCGGCTTGTCTAAAAGAAATCCAGCTTTCCCCTCAGCTTGAGGGATCTGGGTTAGCTCAGAGGAAGATACGCAGTCCTGACCGCAAAGTTTCATAAGCATTGCAACAGAAGGTCCAGAGGATGTTACGGGATAGCAATTCCATGAGTCTTGCTCTGTAAACCAATCCCAGGACTGTCCCCCCTTGTTTTGCTGAGGCAAGTGGGGTTAAGTGACTTGCCCAGGGTCACCTAGCTAGGAAGTGTTAAGTGTCAGAGGGCAGATTTGAACTGAGGTCCTACTGATTTCAGGGCTGGTGCTCTACCCATTGCACCACCAGCTGCCCCCTCTGCCTCTTTCCCAATCACTGGATCACACAATCACAGTTTCTGGACAGTTTTTCAAATACTCTTCCCCCCAGACACTGTTTTTGGAATCAAGGACCTGAATTCAAGTTCCTGCACCACAATCTTGGATGATTCACTTTCCTTCCTGGCCTGTTTCCCCAAGGATAGTGGCCTCCAATGTCTCATCCAATTCCAAGTAAATGATTCTGTGACCCCAAGTTTACAGATGAGGAAACTGAGGCCCAGGGAGCAAAAGTGACTGGTTTAAGGCCACACATTTAGCAACGGGATGACCCTCACAGCTGCCCGTGTGGCAGGAATGGGAAGCTTTCTAAGCCCCACCTTATGGTTGGAGGAAATAAAGTGATTCACCTAAGTTCACCCAGCTAGTAAGTCTGAGGGGCTGGGCTAGGTAACATCTGGAAGTCGCTTCCTAGTCCCCAGAAGGCTCCAAAGTTCATCTGTTTCCACAGAGAGAGGAAGCCAAAACAGGAAACCACGTGCGTGCCAAAAGTATTCCTCATTCCTCAGGCTCTGGGTGTCACTAACCACACAGCCAGGGCCCCTCAGCTCCCGCCCCCCAGGCTCGCCCCAGAAGGAGCCCCAAAGGCTCCATCCCCTGCAGCTGCAGATGCTGTGATGGGATCCAAGGTGGCTCATCCCTGGCTTGTGACTGAGCATCCATTTAATGTCTCATTCAGTTACCAGAACTCCAAGCTCGAGAAGTCCAAGGCTGTGAGAGAGGCACGGGACCAGGCCTCAGAGACAAGGACTTGCCTTGTGATCTTGCATGGGTGCCCATCTCTATGCTATGTCCCTGGTCAAGTCACTTCATGCTGTTTGCCTCAATTTCCTCACCTATAAAACGATGGTCAACTCCTCCCATATCTTTTCCAAGAACACTCCAGATGAATCAGACATGACCAAAAAACGACTAAACAACAGCAACATATACATAGGTATATTCGCTGTCACTGTGTACAATGTTCTGCTATATGTGAACAGTCTTCACTTTGTGTGAGTTTTTAAGTTTTCCCAGGTCTTTCCGAAACTTGAACTCAGGTCTTTATAATTTCAAGCTGTTTGTCAAAATGCATCTTTTTTCATTGAGTATTATGCAAACTTGTTTAGCAGAATGGATAGAAGTGCTGGACCTTCTCACAGCAGGTTGTGACTCAAATGTGAGATTTCCAGTGCTTGTTAGCTGTGTGACACCAAGGTGGAACTTCTCTGCGTATTCTGTTTCTTCTTCTCTAAAATAGTCAATCAGAGCATCTGCCTCACAGGTTATGTTATTAAATATTAAGTATTAAAGCATTATATGAATACAGAAGTTATTATTGTTTGTAAAATACATCTTAGGAAGTTCTTTAAAATGTCCTATAAACATTTACAGTTAATAGATGTATGAATTTTTTTTTCCCTTTCAAATCTCCAGCTCTGGCATTTTGATAGAATATAACTGAGATTACTCTCTGATGGAGTACTATGGATTTTCCTTCTTACTGTTTCTTATCTTTCTTCCCCCAATTTTCTCGTTAAGTTTGTATCATTTCCTGAAACATGTGGGTGATTTGTTTCATCTTGGTTTTCTGGACAAATAATTTCTCAATTGTTTTTCCACCAAGCTAAATATCTAAGAATTTGATAGACAAAGACCTTAATTTTTAAATTTTTTTAAATTACACTAATATTTGTTGATGTAGCTATGATTTTTTTTTGTGGAACATCTTCTCTTTTTTAGAGTGTCCCCTGATTTATTAATACTTTCTACTATCTTTTTTAGCAAGCAAATTCCCTTTTTAGTCTTTTCTGTTTCTTATTTACTTATCTATATGGCCCTGAGCAAGCCAGATAACTTCTCTGAGCCCCAATTTCCACATCTGTAAAATGGGGGTAATAATAGCACTGATTTCATGGGATTGTTGCAAGAATCAATTGAGATAATATATGAAAAGTACCTTGCACACTTTAAAGTGCTTCATAAATGTTAATCATCAACATTATTCATCAACAGGATCAGGATCAATTATCAGGAAGAGGGAAGGGAAGAGTAGTGATGATGATGGTAGTACAGTTAATAATATTATCTTATATTATCTAACCTCTTTCCCTGCTTTTTGTTTTTCTCCATTATCTTTTCCTGCTGATATTGTTACACTGGATAAAGAGCTTCCCTTGAAATCTGGAAAACATGGCTTTAATTCCCACCTCTGACACATATTGACTGCGTGACTCCGGGCAAGCCATTGAACTTAGTAAGGCTTTTGATAACTCTTTAAGAATTTAAATTCTATTATTAATGCCCTGTTGGCTAAGCTGCGAATTGGCCCAGCCATTCTGCAAAATCATTTAGAAATATGCTATTAAACTATACATACCCTTTGATCCAGAGGTAGTGCTAGTTAGCCTTTGCCAATATGATCAAAGAAAGAAAAAAAAGAATCCATATGTTAAAATATTTATAGCAGCAGCTCTTTTGGTTCTGGTTAAGAGCCAAATATTAAGTTGGTGCCCATCAATTGAGGAATGACTGAATACAGGATGGTATATTGATGTTGTGGAATACTATTATTCTACATGAAATCATAAAAGGGAAAATTTCAGAAAAAACTGTAAAAATGTGTTTGAACTGATGCAGAATAAAGGAAGAAGAATCAGATGAATTACACAATGACAACAACACTGCACAAACCAACAACCTTGGAAGTCTTCAGAACTTCAGAACTCTGACAGATTCAATCACCAAATATGATTCCAGAGGGCTGATGATTAACATGATGCCCACCTGCTCAGAGAAAAGTGATGAACTCAGGAAACAAAATGAGACCAGTGTTTGGATGCAGTAAATTCAGGAATTTGTCTTGTATTCTGAGACATGTTTTTACAAGAGATTTGCTTTTCTTTCTCACAGAAAAAAGGAAAAGGAAAAAATGTTAATTGAAAAACAAAATTTATTTTAAATAAATGAAAGAAAAGAGTTGGGAATTGATTATAACCTAAATAACATTTTATATTTATAAACTGAATTTCCTCACTATAAATCTCCCTACACGGATGAAATCCCAACTCAGAACAAAAATTAATTCTCTTCCTTTACATTTTTCTTAAATGTTTAGTCTACTCTGGAGAATCCTGAAGTTCTTCATTCTTGTTTTGGTGAGGAGGGAAGCTTACATTAACAGTTCTATTGCAGTAATATTTCTTCCTACTGGAAATCTCCCCTCACATTCTTTTACACTATGGTGTTTCACCTTTGAGTTAGGGCTTTTTATTTTGGCTCTTTTCTTCTTCCTCTCTCCCATTTTTGTTTGTTTTCAAGATTGGTCCCTTGGGAAGATTTCCTTTCTTTCCTCTCCTTTGTATGATTTTTATGCTTTTTCTTTATTGAGGTTAGTTCCTGCTCTTTTTCATGATTTTAAAGGAAAACTGTATTTAGAAAGGTCTATTAAGTCATTTTCAGGTCCAAACTCCTCTGCTTGTCATTCAAGGTCTTCTGCAATCTGGCACCACCAATAATATTCAGTCTTATATTACTCCTTGATGTTCCATCTGATCTGAACTATTTTTCATGCAACAAATATGCCCCAAGCTCTTACTCTTCCATGGCTTTGCTTATATTTTTGAAGTTGAATTCCTTTGTATCTCTTGCTATTTACTCTTTAAATTCCAATGCAAATTCTACTTTATCCAGAAAGCCTCCCTGATTTCTTTGGTTAATTGAGACTTGCCTCTCTAACTTCCGAGAGTGTTCTATTTGTATCTCTTTTAGACTCTTGTCAAGGAATACCGAATATGCAAACCACCAGGTCCCTTTGGTCTGTTCCACCTGGTATTCTCTTGACAAGTCTCACCAACAAACAGCAATCACTGTTGAGTGACACTATCAGCTTTCTGATTCTTCATCTTAATAACAAGGCTTACATTTATATATCTGTCATTCTCCAACAGGGAACACATATCACTCCCTTCAGGGACCTCGCTCTCTAGCTAAGGACTTTTATGGATGAAGATAGTTTTAGACAGGTGCCTCTGTCTGGGCTGTTATGGTTGAAACTAGAAATATGCATTAGTTTTAGCTTCAGAGATATAGAAAACTCTATTCCTTTGGAAATCATTTGCTTGCCTGGGTAACATAGCTTTAGTCTTTTCACGACAAAGGAATCTTATGAAAATAGTTTTTTTAAATTTTCTTTTAATTTTTAACATTTGTTTTTTAAATGTTGAGTTCCAAATTCTCTTCCTTCTTCTCACTGCTCCCCAGCTCACTGAAAAGGGAAGCAATATGATAATAATTATTTATATGAAATCATGTAAAACATATTTCCATATTAGCCATGTTGGGGGAAAAAAAAAGCAAGAAAAGAGAAGTGAAAAAAGGCTTCCTCCAAGGGTGTCTCTAGAGGTGGATACATTTTTCATCATGGGTCCTTTGGAATTTTCTTGGCTCACGTCTTGACCAGAGTAGTAAAACCTTTCACGGTTGGCCGTCGTAGGTTTACCATATTTAATGTCCCCTGATCCTGCTCACTTTGCTATGCATTAGTTCATATAAATTTTCCCAGGTCATCCTGCTCATTGTTTCTTGTAGCACAATTGTATTCCCTCGCGACCACAGCCCACAGCTTGTTCAGCCATTCTCAATTGATGAGCATGTCCTCACTTTACAATTCTTACAGCGAAGGACTCCTGGGATGTCAGGGGACCATGATCTTGCACTCCTCTGACAATTTTTTTTTCCCATGAATAGCGAATGGAACCTATAGTCAGCTGATCAAATGATTATTTATCCAGGGCCACTGTGTGTTGGACAGTGCTGGGACACAAGGCATGGCCGGATCATAGCCTCTCTTCTGCTTCTCACCCACAGGGGAAAGGTTCGTGTGCGCACCCCTGCCGGCGCTTTCTCTGAGCCCCATCTCTTCTGGGACAGAAGGATTAGGAAATTCAGATGACCTCAAGGACACTTCATAAAAGATTACCAAAGGGGAGGCAGAGGGAAGGAAGGGGCTGAGCAAGTGGTTTAGAGCCTGACATACACAGCCTGGTGCCTTATCTGTGGCCAGATGGGAATACCCATGGAGAAGGGATTGTGCTGTATCCAAGCTTTGGATCCTCATCCACTTCTCAGACCCGGGCTCTCCACTAGTGGGAACCTAATACACACTGGCTCTCCACTGCAGGAGGCCAAGGAGCCCCTCGGAAGCTGTCAAGGGCAGGATGGGTGCTCTTCATAGTGACTGGGGCCCATTCCCCGAGCGTCTCAAGGATCCACCAGAGGAAAAAGGAAGGTGTGACCTATAGCGCTCCGTGAGCCTGGACAGCCTTGTTCTGGTCTGGATCTGTCTCCCTGCCCCATGAAACGGACCCCAGCTTCCTTGAGGGTCCCGTGATGTTAACTCATCATTGCCCAGGGGTCCCTGGGAGCTTTCCAGTGCCTCCCAAGGTGTGGGGTGGCCGGGGCCCATTTGCCCAGCTATGTTCTCTGCCCAGATGTGCGTGTTGTCTCCATCATGATGAATGGAGACCTCCGAAGGCCACAGGAGGATTTGATTGAAACGGCCGAGGAAGCAGAAAGCGTTCGGATTCCAAGGTTGCTTTTTCCCGAGCAGGCCGGGGGCCAGCGCTGTTTGTTTTTCTGGGAAGTGAGCGGGACGAGGTAAGGTGTTTCCAATGAATGAGCCACCTGTGTCCCGTTAAGGAAAACAGAGCTGAGATGGCTTTGAACTTCAGGCCGCCCCCCGAGTTTTGTTTTTCCTCGGAGTAATTGAAAAACTGCATGTACCAAGCTGGAGAGGAGCTCTGAGGAGAGGGTCCGGCACCAGGCAGCGCCTTCCGCAGACCTGAGGGGAAGCCAGCCCTGGCCCCCACCAGGGTTTCTTTCATATAGTGTGGCCCGGAGACCCCAGGCTACTTACCGTGGACCCCCGCAGCTTCCCTGCCCCTGGCAGAGCGCAGATCGCTTCCAGCTTGTCTGGACGGCTTACTGACCCCTAGAACATCTGAGCTGGAAGAGTTTGTAAGAGAGAACGTGGACTTTGCGAGCTGCCTGTTCACAGCCTGACCCTTCCTCCCTTTCCAGTCTTCTCCCACGTTAATCCCCAGCATGATCTCTCCATGGTCAGTGGCCCTGGCTTCCTGGCTGTTCCACCACCAAAACCCTGAGCATCCTCTCCCCGGGCCTGAAGCACTCTCCCTCCTGTGCTTGCACTCCGGGCTTCCTCCGAGGACCAACTAAATCCTCCCTTCTACAGGAAGCCTTCCTTTCTTCCTTTCCCGTGGCCCTTAAGTGCAATGTTCTTCCCTCTGGATGACTTCATTTTTTCCTCTGGCCCACACCTCAGTTTTCTGCGGGCTGTCGGCCCCGTTTGAATGGGAGCTCCTTGAGAAGGCGACTGTTCGTCCTCTCTTTGTATCTCCAGGGCCTAGCATAGTGCCTGGCACTTAGTAGGTGCTTAATAAGTGCTTGTGGGCTTTCATTTGAGCTGGCAGGTTTGGGAGGGAGCGTGGAGCACTGTTTCCAGAACTAACAGGATCTGAGAAAGAAATGCTGAGTGCCCCGCGCTCTCAGGTCCTTAGAACATCTGGCTGGGGCTGCCGGAGCGAGAGGAGAACACGGAGCACACAACAAGAAACATCAAAGCCGGGAAGGCCTTAGAACACAGAGGCTCGAGCTCCAAAGCTGGGAGCATGGGGAATGTCAAATGGGGAACATCTGCAGTGGGAGGGACTCGGGACCAATAAATCCGGCTCCTTCCAGTTGCAAAAAGGGGAGCAGAAGGGCGGAGAAGCCAAGCTCAGTTCAGCGACAGTTAATTAACGGATGGGTTGAGATTTTTAAAAATTATTAAGCGCCTACTGTGTTCCAGGTCCTCTGCCGGGCACGGGGAGCTCACACAAAAGCACCCAATGGGCCATTGCCTGCCCTGGAGAATCTTACACTCCACAAGGGAGATGTGCCGGGGGCAGGGGGGAGCTGGGCTTGCACAAAGAAATCTGAGAGTGGGGGAGAGGGAGAGGAGGAGCTGCAGGGAGTGAGCCGCAGCGTCCCTGAGCCAAGGGGAGCGCCTGCAGGGCGCTGGAGCCACAAACACACACACACACACACACACACACACACACATGCACAAATACACACGTATGTTTGTGTATACACACATGCACAGTCACACACGTGCACACACAAACACACATGCACGTGCACACCGATATGCATATATACAAACATGCATGTGCCCACAAACGCACATGCATAACATACACGTGCACATGTGTACAAATCTATTTCAGTCATTCTGACGTCCTTTGCAATCCTAAGCGTTTACTTGATGCATTCACTGACTTTCTTTGGGGAAAGGGCCCAGAGAGGATCCCATGAGACAAAAAGCTGCGTCCCCTCGCTCCCGCCCAACTCCCTCATTTGACAGGTGAAAAAACCAGAGCTAAGGACATCCTCAGGATGGCGCAGGTCGAGGCAGCCGAGTGATGTCCTGGACTTGCAGCAAGGAAGAGCAGAATTCTAATCCATCCTCAGATGCTTACTAGCTGCGTGACTCTATTTCCCTCAGTTTTCTCAGCTGTAAAATGGGGATCCTAACAGCACCTCCCCTGCAGGGTTGTTGTATGTTATTGGTTCAGACCATAGAACAGTGCCTGGCACACAGTAGGTGCCTAATAAATGACTGTTCCCCTTCCTCCTCACAACTAACCCGAGGGCTTACCCCCGGGGATCCGAACCCAGATTTTATTTAATGCTTATTCGGTGAGGCGCGGGACCCTCCCCGCTTCTTCTGCCCTGGAAGGAGGAGGGACATCCAGCACCCAGTGCCGAGCCCACCTCCTTCTGGGTCCTCCCTTCCAGGTACCGCTGGTCGTGCACAAAGGAAAGAAGTGAAGCCCCCGCTCAGCCACAAAGGGGCAGGGGGGAGCTCCTGCCAGTCAGGCCCGGATCCCTTGGGGGGGATCGGTTTTCCCTCTCCCTGGCCCGGGCCAGCTGAGAATTGGACCAAATCAGCCGTTTCCCGCAGCCTCAGCTGCATCCCGGTCCTCGCTAACACTAACAATGACATCAGGGATCACATGTTTACCTTGGTTCAGGGCCACCTAAAATGGGTCAGAAGCGGTGCTGAGCCCACAGGCCCGTCATTCTGCTCGGGAAGAAAAACAATGGAGCAGGTGCAGTCCCAGTCCCGCAGTTCTTCCCCAGAAGAGCGTTCCACGGCACTTTGCGGGGAGGGGGGGCTGCCCCGCTTTCCTAACCCCAGGGGGCCCAGCGCCTTCGCTGTGAGTCCCGCCGGCCGGGGCCGTCTGCTCCCGGGAAGGGCAGAGCGAGCCCCGGGGACCGGCCTTTGTCGCCTCCCCCAAGAGCGGCTCAGCGGGACTCGGAGGATCGATGCAGACAACAAAAATGGAGGAAATGGGCTCATAACCCGGCAATTGGTCCAGACTTCATACAATCTCATTTCAGTCTAGAATTTTCCCTGTCTCTGCCAACAAAATCAAACAGAAACATTACATGACTTTCCCTGGGCTTTTATACTTTCCTGAGAATGACTGGCTTGTTCCAAAGCCGAGCACCAGCGCGGGGAGAGGGACGAGGGGGGCCGAGGAGCACCCGCCGCTCCCGCTGTATCCCCGGGCCTGGGGCCGGGCAGGGGCCCCTTCCCAAGCGGAGGGCCTGAGGGCTGGTCCCGAGGTTAGCTCATGATCTTATTCCCATCCAAACCTTCAGACGTGGTCTGTAACGGAGGCAGGAGTGGGCTCAGCGTCGGCCAGGGGCCCTTTCCAGGCCCGCGCGTGGGGAGACAGACCAAAGGAGCACCTGCTGCTCCGAGAATGTCCGAGATCGGCCGGACAGTCGGCCAACGAGCATTTATTAAGTGTCTTCTGTGTGCTGGGCTCCGGAGCAATTCTTCAATAAAAATCAGCCTCATGATGGTGATAAAATGTAAGAGCAGCTCCTGTGGATGCGGCTCTCTCGGTTTTAGGGGGACCCGATGAGCCTTTACTCCCGTTTCCGCTTTCCCTCAGTTGTCAGGATAACGTAGACTTAAGGTTGTGTTTTTTGTTCTATTGATAAAAGTGGAAGCTTTGTTGTTGTCCAGTCATGTCCAGCCCTCTGGGACCCCATCGGGGTTTTCTTAGCAGAGACACCAGTGGGCAGCCATTTCTTTTCCCAGCTCATTTTGTAAACTGAGGCAACCAGAGTCGAGTGACCTGCCCAGGGCCCCCAACTAGTCTGTGTAAGAGGCTGGACTTGGTCCTGACTCCAGGGCGGGCGCTCCTGCACTCTGGTACCGGCGGGCGCTCCTGCACTCTGGTACCGCCGAGTTGTCCCCGGAGGCCCAGAGAGGGAAGAGAGGCCTGGAGTCCACGGCTGGCGGGTGGCCAGGCTAAGTGCAGAACCGCCGTGTCCCATGGGGAGAAGCAAGGAAGTCCAGCGGAAAGAGTTCCCGATCAGGAGCCTGAGCGGCCGCTCTATGTGCTCTAGAAATGGGAGCCGGGGAAACCCTCCGGGCCCGGGGATGTGGGAGGGTGGGGCAGTGAACGGTTGTCCGTCAATGAGCTCAGTGGGTGGATGGGAGAAAAGGCCGCTGGCCACATGTGTGATAGGGCCCGTCCCTTCCCCTTCCCGGGCCTCGATGCTCCGCTCTGCAAAACTGGGAGGGCAGAAACCATGTCCTCAGAGATCTCTCCCATCTAAGAAGAACCGTCCCTGGGATCCAATGCGCTAGTCTTAAGTCACCGCAAAGAAATTCTCAGCAGTTTCCAACGAGCCCAAGGAGACGCTGGGGCAGCAAAGCAGAAACGCTCACCCAGGCTGAGAGCAACGCCCAGAAACGGGGTCCAAATTATGAAAGAAAACACTATGGAGACCCAACGACAACTTTCCCAATTCGAGAACGGGAATCTTTACACTTTCCAGCTCCACTCGCTGGGTGGCGGCCAGCGGGGTCCAGCCCTGAGCGAGAACTCACAGACACAAAGAGGAAGCGCTGGCTCTCACCTCGCGGGGTAAGGGGTCAGGGAGCCAGGGGCTGAGGGTCCCCACTGATAAGCTCATTAAGCCGGATCCCTTGGCCCAAGGGGGGCAGTTCCGTCGATAAGAAAGGGGCCGGGTCGCCGGTCTAGGAGTGGGGGCTTTGGCCGGGCTCCTGACTCTGGCCCTAAGGGGCTGACTGAGCTCACACGCAGATCTTCGGCTCCCACCTCATGCTCTCCCGGGGGAAACAGGGCGAAGCCGGACGTGACGCTGTATCCTTGTCCCCTGCCAGTGGGGCTGGGACCGTTAAAGCCAATCACACATCGGCTCTGTCTAGAACCAAAATGGCGTGCCAGTGAGGAGGGGGGAGGGGGGGACAGGGAAGGCAGAGGAGATGCTTAAGGTGTGGTCCAAACTAGAAACGGGGTTGTTCAAAGCTCCTCCTCCCCATCCTCCTCCCCATGCTCCTCCCCGTCCTGTTCTTAGTGCAGAAGGGGAAACCGAGGCTAAGACTGCAGGTTTCCTGTCCTGTGCCCACCAGCAAATGCAGGGCTGGCCTGGACCACTTCCCTTTTCTCTCCATGGCCGGGGGCTGGAAGCCCTTGAATCTCCTGATTGTATACGATCGGTGACCTCACAGAGCTGGTCAGCGCTTGTTCACGTCTCAAACATGGTCTCAGCTGAAAAATGTGGGAGGGAGGAAGGGTGAACAGCAGCAGCTCCTCCCCCAGGAGCCCAAGTGCAGGCTGGGAGCCGTCACTGCTACCTGGCGCGGTGGGCACCCGAGAGGCCGCAGACACAAGTTGTAGGAGCCCGGGGGAGCCCCTTTGCCTCGCACTGCCTCCGTCTCCTCACCCCTACAAGGAGGGGGCTACACTGGTGGCCTCCGGCAGCCCCAGCTAACCTCTGCCACGCTGGGAAATGAGAGAATCCGGACAAAGGATGGGGAAGGCCGGTTCCAGGCTCCTCGGGGAGAGGGGGGGCCTCGGGGAGAGGGGGGGCCTTGGGGAGAGGGGGGACCTCGGGCTCCATATCTGGTGACACGCCCGAGAGAGCATCATCTGCAACAGGGAAAGTCACGGGGGAGGAAAAGCTTTCAATGCTCAGAGAAGGAAAAGAGAGAGGAAAGAGGCGGCTCCCGGCCGGCCTGGGCTTTGAAAAGGGATACAGAGAAGGGAGCATCTTTGGGAAAAGGATCACATGGTCCTAAGAGTACAAAAAGTCAGTGGGAGCCTGAGGGGGCTGAGGCTCCGAGCCCAGGGAAGGAGAGTGGGGCAAAGGGAAAGGGGCAGGCAGAGAGGGAGCCCGCGCAGGAGTGGAGAGAACAAGGCCACATTTATCTCTAAACAGGAGGCCGTGGGACCGACCTCTGGAGCCAAACCCGGCTCAGCGCTTCCTTCAGTTGGGTTTTCTCTGCTCAGTGCTGAGGGTGCAAAGGGAGGCAAAGATGGCCTTCTGTCCCGGCTCTGACATCTCTGGTCTAAGGGACCTCGGGTCCCCTCCCGGCTCTGACCTCAGGCCCCCTCCCAGCTCGGCTCCATGGGACCCCCAGCCCGTCCTGCACTCAGCAGCAATAACCGGTTTCACCGGGGCGGGCTCCTCCCGCCTTGGCCCCCGCGGGGTGTCTCAGACTCTCCGGGCTGGGACCCTGTTTCCCAGCAGAAGCGTTGCGCGTCCGCTGCGAGCCCCCGCCCCAGAAGAGAGGCTGTGCTCAGCCTCTGACGTGTCTCCCAATCCTGAAGTGGATTGTTCTTCAGAAGCACCGGATGGCTCGTGGCCTCCCCCAAAGGCCTGAGCGCCCGGAGCCGCAACCTCCGCAGTCTTCCTTCCTCCAGGACAAGCAGCCCCGGCTCCTGCTCTTGAACCTCGTGGAACTGGACCCGAGGACGTTCTCCCACACCCGGAGCTGAGCAGGGCCCTCCCGGGGTCCTTGGACCTGGGCAAGACTCCCCGGCCCTGACCACTGTCTCTGCTGAGGCAGCTCGAGCTCTCGGGGACATTTTGGCGTCTCTCTCTGGGCCTGTTTGAATTGGCCTCCGTCAAGGACGCTTCGAGGGGGCGGTCACAGCCCGGCTGAGGGGCCACGGGCCGAAGGCAGTTCTGGGCTGGGCCACGGGGCCGAGCGGGCGAGGTCAGGCCGGCGACACCCTCATGGTCTCCTTCTCCTGCATCTGCTCGGGCTCCGGGCCTCCTCCTGCCATCGGCCCCAGGAAGCAAAGCCCGGGCGGGACACATGGCGCTGAGCGTCCGGGAGCACTGCCATGCACAGCCGTCCAGCGTCCCCTCCATCAGCAGATGTGATTTATGGACCTGTCAGCGAGACATCCATCAAGGGCAGGGCCGGGAGCAGGAGGGCCAACGCCGGGGCGGCTGTCGGGTGGCTGCGGATGGGCTCGGGCCACGGGGGGCTCGGGCGATGGGGGCAGCCTTGCCGGAGAACTATCGGGATCAGACCCCAAACGCACTCGGGCTCACACGGCTCCTCAGCCGACGGTGGAAGCCACGGGGGGCATCAAAGGCCCGGGTGGGTCGCCTGCCTCTCATCCCGGACAAAAGAAGCGCACCATCCATCCCTCCGTGCCCACAGTCAGGATATTCAAGTCCTCAGGCTGTCGGCTGTGGAGAGAGGGAGGAGAGCGTAGGGGGGCGGGAGGGGGCTGGGATCTCTCTGGGGATAGCTGAGCCCTGTCTGCACCAGAGAGGAGGGGAGCAGACACAGCCAGGGCAGAAAGGCCCCTAACCTGGATCCAGGAATTCCTGAACGTCCCCCCGGAGGGGCCGGAGAATGCCAGCTGAGCCCCGGAACATGGAACGACCAGGGCCGGGAGGAGGAGGACCTTGGGCCGGAACAGCCAGCAGGAAGGGGTCTTGGGGATCATGTGACCCCCCCCCCATAGAGTCCAGAGCAGGAAAAGGCCACGCGGGACATTCATGGCTGAGACAGACTAGACCCAGGCGTCCCGTTTCCTAGTCCAGAGACGTCCCTGTCTGAGGGAGCTCTTCCCCGGGAGCGGCAGGGTGCCTGCTGCCTAGAAATCCTAACTCCCCTCCCCTGGGGGGCTTGAGCTTGCCCTGGACACTTACTGGTTGTGTGACTCTGGGGTCCCAGCCTCAGTTTCCTCATCTGTCAAAATGGATAAAAATGACAGCGGCCCCTCAGAACTGTAAGAACAAGGCGAGCAAACACAAGGAAAGTGGCTGCGCCCCTTCGCGGGCTAAGTGGGACGGGTGGCGCTGTGGCGGTCATACTTACTCCACACTTGCCACGGAGGGAAGCTCTGTGAGGGCGGAGACTTCAGACTCTCTGTCCCGGGCACTGAGCACAGCGCCTCCCTCCGGGGCCGCTCCTGCCGCCCATACATGCGCACACACAGGCACGTACACACACACGGTCACGCGTGTCCACACACGCGTGTGCGTCATGTCTGCCCGGGGGAGTTTTTAGGGCGTCCCCCCTCCCACTGGACGGCGAGAACGGGGACGGTCTTTCTGAGAGTAGGGGATGGTTTGTATGAGACGGGGGTAGCATGAGGAGAAAGAGTGGGGCGTCTAGGAAGCCCCCTGGATTGTGAGCTTGGGAACGATGGCAGGACAGAAAACGGGCTGGGAGGGCTGGGAGGAACGAGAGCAAATTCAGGAAAATGACTAGGACATGGTTTGGGTCAAAATCTGTAGCTGAGAGGCAGGTAGGAGGTGGAGAGAGCCCCAGCCCTGAAGTCAGGGGGACCTGAGTTCAAATCCCGCCTCAGACACTTAACACTTCCTGCTGTGTGACCCTGGGCAAGTCACTGAACCCCAGTTGCCTCAGGGGAAAAATCTGAGCCAGTGGATGAGCTAATGTGATCATGGGGGACTTGGGGGAGAGAGACTCCCTGCTGTGTTACCTCCAAAGGACTCCGGAGTCCGTGGCTGCCCTCCGACACCCTCCCCACCCCTGGCCGTGCAGCAGAAAGCTCCCACTCCGGGCACTTTTCACTGGGTTTTCACAGTGCCCCTCCGTTATCAGGGAGCCCCCCGCCCCATCACTTTGTCTCAGCTGCCCTGAGTGTTCTCCATGGTACCCCACACTGCTCCCTTCTGCTGCCCTCCCTTCTCTCCAGAGACATTTTCGTGTCCCCCAAAATCCAGCTGGGTGCCCTCCAAGATGCCGACCTCCGCCGTCCTCCCCTGGATTCCCAGCTCCTCCATTCCCCAGTGCTCATGTTGATCCTCAGCACGACAAAGCTCCTCATTCTTCCTTCATTTCTGGGGGCTTAGCCCCCAAGCACGAGACAAACGCCCCAGGTGGCCCAGGCCTCCCAGCTCCTCCGGGATCCCCGTGTGGCAGCAAGCGAGCCAGTCCCAGCTCGAGCCGGACATCTTCGCTCGTCCCCCGAGGCATCCTGGGGCTCTTCGTTGCCTCTCCTGGGCTCCCAGCACATCTAGCGTCTGAAGTGTCTCCGGCATAATTGAGTCCCACTCCTCCGTCCAAAGCTAGTGCACTCAGCTGCTCCCTGGCTGGGAAAATGGTCCTGACCCTGTCCCTTGGCTTGAGCAGCGAACATTCGTTTTTTCTCTTTCTCAAAGATGATGTTTCACTGTATACTTTATGAAAGTGGCTTGGCAGGAAGCTCGCCGTGGGTGAGTAATGTCTCTTTCTCAGCCCAAGACAAGGGCAGGGGTTGCCAGCTCCGGAGAAGCGCCTCGTGGTAACCCCGGCACAGCCGGCACTCCCAGAAGCCCTCACCTGCGGCAGGGTCGCTCCCCTGCACGTCGTTTCCAGATTTCTCTTCCCTCCGGGAGTGTTCCCGAGCCCGGTGTTTGTGTACGTGCCGTGTGTGTGAGTCAGCGTTAAACCCATGTACCCAAGAAACGCCCGGGGAGGCTACAGGGACAGTCGCCTCTTTATTGTTATATATTATGTATATAATATTATATATTATGAAACACCCCCCTTCCCCATGAAATCAGGTGCTCTCAATCCTTGGGAAGAGGGGAGAGTCACATCAGCCTAGCCAATGACGAGGCCGGCGATCACATCACTTAACACACTGGGAGTGCGCAGAAGGCCGGGCGGCAGAACATCCCAGACGTGGCCCCCCAGGGCAAAGACATGAAGGTGGGAAGTGGGATGCCATTTTAGAGAAAGCCCAGGTAATCGAGCGCCCCACAAGCATTTATTAAGCGCCCGCTGACTGCTGGGTCCTGGAGTCCTAGAATAGAGAGACCGGAGTGTGAATCCTCCCTCAAACACTTAACCAGCTAAACGAGTCCCTGACCCTCTCTCAAGCCTTATTTTCTCAACTGTAAAAATCAGCATAATTACAGTAGTTAACTTTACAGAGTCACTAATAGCTATTTCCTGGCAGATCTTTTCAGTCTTTCTTCAGCTTCTTGCCCTGCACTGCCATCCTTAAATGCCCTCAGGATGAAAGCTTTGGTTGGATCTCTCCTTAAGCCTCCTTTAAACTCATTTTACTCTCCATTGCTTCTCGGTTTTACAAGGCAACACTGTCCATCATCTTCCTCCCTAAGATTATACAAACCTGTTTCTATTCTAAACCATTGTTACACTTGGCAGCTGTATCTCTCTGCTTGGGAAATAAACCACATGTTTGCTGACTAAGACACTTTGGGTTGAGTTCATAATTAAACTCAAGGAAGAAAGCCTCTGGAACTCTGAAAACCTCTTTGGATGGCCCCAAATTTCCCCCTGAAACAAAACTCCATCTTTCTGATACCAGCATTCCGGGGCTCTTCATGCCCGTGACTCATGGACCACAACCGTCTGAGATAAATGGGAAACGAGGAGCGGAAAGCTAGGCCGGGAGAGCGGGGAGGTAGCTGTGACCACATCAACAATATCTAACAAAGCAGGGGCCCGGAAGACAACGAGAGGAAGGGGGAGCATTCAATGGTGAGTTTCTTCAGAGAAGAGATTGTTCTTTGCTTCTTTTTTGTAACCTCGATGTTTCACATAGTGTCTGGCCCACGGTAAGCACCTATTAAATGTTTGGTGATTGATTAATTAAATTAATTTAATAAAATTAAATGATTAAATGCTCATGAGAAAAATAAAATGGATTGATCACATGACAAGAGTTCAGGATCATCCATTGATAAGGTGTGTACTATATGTGTGTGTGTGTGTGTGTGTGTGTGTGTGTGTGTGTGTGTTTATCTGTGGTCTCTCTGGAGCATCAAGAAAAAGAGCACCCTCAAACATGTTGGGTGGAACTCCCTAGTGAACCCTTGGGAGGACACGGACAAGCTCACAGGATGGACAAGTAGAGAGGAGCTGTGATCCGCACCAGTGGAAGAAGCAGTCATTGTAATGGTGTCCACCATTCATTTTAGCATTTTTAGTGAGTTTTTTCAGGGGAAGAGAGAGCCATCTTGGAAAGCTTGATACCCAACCCCAGAAGGGACTGTGTTTGGCCAAAGCCAAGGGAAAAAAGTCAACTTCTTGCAGGCCAGGTCTTCAGTGAAGGATCGATACCAACTGCAACCCACCCTGGACCCTCGGCCAGTCTTCACTGTGCCATCCTGCCATTGCATCAAGGCTTTTGTGTTTTTTCCTCCAGGTAGAAGGAATGGCAGACTGGAGCCTTCAATGCACTCTCCCATCATCCCTATGACAAGATATGTGAGTGTATGTGTATATATATATATATATATATATATATATATACACACACACACAAAGAGAGAGAGAGAAGCTGTATTCATATATATACAGAGAGAGAGAAAGTAAAGCTGTATTCATATATAGAGAGAGAGATAGAGAGAGAGAAAGAAAAAGAGAGAGAGAAAGAAAGAGAGAGAGAAAGAGAGAGAAAGAAAAAGAGAGAGAGAAAGAGAGAGAGAAAGAAAAATAGAGAGAAAGAGAGAGAGAGAAAGAAAGAGAGAGAAAGAGAAAGAGAGAGAGATGATGGATGGAGAGATGGATGGAGAGATAAAGAGAAAGGGAGAGAAAGAGAGATAGAAGAAACTGAGGCAAATAGGTGACTTGCCTCATGACTAGTAAGCGTCTGAGACCCTGCCAATGAAGAAAGCCCAAGAAATTCTTTTACTACTAAGAGATTGTCTGTATTACAAGATTTTTTTAAAGCATTTCAAATCTTAACCAGAACCATCAAGTGGCACTGAAAAGGTGGTAATTCTGCCGAGGAATATCGATTAATCATTGATCAATAAATGTTCAAAATTCACCTGTCAGTCACTGCTGGGGGTGGAAGCTACAAAGGCAAAAAGGACAGATTTTTCAGCATGAGGCTATATCCTCCCTGGGGAAAAGACCTGAAGACATAATAATATTTGTAAGATAGAGACAGAGTAAATGGACATTAGCAAGCTAAGGTTCATCTGGGTAAAACTTTCAAGTGAGGTTTTCCACATCTCAAAGCAGGGGAGCAGTAGAAAGCCCCAGATTTTTAGCTGAAAAAGCTCGGTTAGAATCCTGACCCATCTTCCCACCATAGTGACTTCTTTTCTCTGAGCCTTCCTTCCAGCACCTGCAAACCAGAGGCCCTGAAGTCGATGGCTCCCAGAGTCCCGTCCAGTTTGAAAGCTCTGACACGTAGAAGCGTAAACACATCACCATCCCCTTCCTTTTGTTCCAAGCCCGGCCTTCCAGCGCATTCCAGCTGCGGACGCCCTTCCCATCCGCGGCCAAAGAGCCAAGAAATCCAAGCTGACTCTTTGTCAAATCCCACTCAGAGGGAACTCTCGGAGGAGAGACACAAGGGAAATTTCATACCTCCCGGATTCAGGACCAATTTTTCAATCGCTCCTAACCCGTGACCTAATCCTTCTTTCCAAAGCTGATTAGGAGACAATTGCTTGGGGAAGACTCGACACATGGAACGTTTCAATATATAAAGCTCGTTTGTTTTATGAGTTCTCGGTGCCCAGAAAGGTCTTGAATTTCTTTGGAAATAGCAACAACGATGTAGTTCCTCCTTCCAGGGTCCCGAAGCTCATTCCAACGGTAATCCTTGGTGTCTAGTGTGTGGAGAAAAGGGGATGTGGCATGAGTTCCAAAGAACTCACTCTGGGTTCTCAGGGAAGGAAGATGGGCCCACTCTGGACTGCCGGGAGCTCTCTCCGCCGGCTGCATTTACCCCGTGTCTGAGAATTGCCACCGTTTTCTCCTATCCCTGTGAGCGTGGCACAGTCTACCGTGAGGGGCGGAGGGGGGTCCTGGGGGGTCAAAGGATCTAGGTTTCCTCTCCAGTTCCCACGTGGGTTTTTATGCCTGGGCTCACGGCGACTTCAAAGCTCAGCAGGAGCCATCGCTAGCACATCAGTCGTCAAAGCGAATGGGATCTCGAAGCCAAGAGAACAGGAGGAAGAAGAGACGGCGGCCTGCCGGTCCCTGCCCTGCGCAGCCCCACCCGGACATGCTCGAGCTCCGGCCACCTCCGCTTACAAAGGGCATCCACGGGGACCGCCGACGTGGGGAGGACCTCGAACTCGCGTCCTGGGGATGAGCTAGTGACTGAACCGATGAAATAGTGATTACTAAGTGCCTGTTGTGTGCCAGGGACTGAGCTAAGAACAAAGGGGAGTCTCTGGAGAAGAGTGTAGATGCTGATGGGGAGGGCCCCAAAAAGCGGAGCCAGAAGTGAAAAACCCGCAGGTGGAAGTCAGGAGATAGATATTAAATAAATAGGTATTGTAATGTACACCCGTGTGTACACATGCATATACATAGATGTGTGTGTGGTTCACACATACATGCACATGCTTAGACACATACACACATACTGCAGTGATTCCATGTGGTTTCTATATGTAGATATAGATAGATGATGGAGGAATGGAAAGAAAGGGAGAGAGACACAGAGAGACAGAGAGAGAAACAGAGAGACACAGAGAGAGACAGAGACAGAGAGAGACAGAGAGACAGAGACAGAGAGAGACAGAGATAGACAGAGACAGAGAGACAGAGAGAGAGAGAGACAGAGAGAGAGGGAGAGAGAGAGACAGAGACAGAGAGACAGAGACAGAGACAGACAGAGAGAGAGACAGAGAGACAGAGAGACAGAGACAGAGAGAGACAGAGACAGAGAGACAGAGAGAGACAGAGAGAGACAGAGAGAGATGATATGCTTTGACACAATAGTCACTTCTCAATAAATAACCTATGCATTCCCAGGAAATAGTTCAGCTGAGCTTCCTAAAAGGATCACTCCAGGAGCAGCCAGTGGACAGAGCAGCAGCCCTGAAGTCAGGAGGACCTGAGTTTAAATCTGGCCTCAGACACTTAACACTTCCTGGCTGTGTGACCCTGGCCAAGTCACTTAACCCCAATTGCCTCAGCAAAATAATAATAATAACAATAATAAAATGGGCAGTACTGATGGGCAGCCCCAGAGTGAGGGTCAGTGAGGGGCCAAAGCATCTGCTGCCTGGGGAGGTGCTTCGGGTCCCATTCTCGTGGCGTGGGGCAATAGAGGGGCTCGTGGCATCTAAGCCATGGAAGCAGGCCGGCTCCTCGGGGCCACCTTGTCCTAGCGCTCTTGTCACAGCTGAAGAAACTGAGACCCAGACAGGTGGAGGGCCCTGTTGGTTAGGAGTGGATTCGGACAAGGTTTTGTGGCTCGGGCCAGTGAACCTTCCACTAGGCAGTCATATTGAGACCCATTGAAGCCCTTAACTTAGGAAGACCCAGGCCTCCCATTTCATCCAAGACCGTCAGCCTGATCTATATCTGGCCACCAGATCCAGATTGCTCTGGAAGGGAAACTGAGGCAGGTGGCCTTGCACGGCTCTCCCTCACTTAAATCCAACTTGTCATGGAATTACCTGGTCCTCTCCAAGAGCAAAGGACAAACAACGATATATAAATATGTCTGTGCTTAATTGCAGCCTTCTGGGATGGGAGAAGGGGGATGAATAGAGTAAAAAGTTCACAGCAGGGAATAAAAGAACTCCCACAAGGATTTCCCAATGTCTCCTCTTGTGAGGTGAGTCCGGTCTCTCCTTCCACTGTGAGATCTCCGCTCCGGCCAGAGCCAGGACGGGAAGCTGGGCTGCCGGGGCCTGAGAGCCTTCGGTGCCTCATTTTACAGATGCGTCAACTGGAACCCCTCGAAGGTTCCACCACCAAAGGCTTCCCTCAAGGGAAGGCAGGAGAAGGCCCCAGCTCAGGCGGCCAGGACCCCCCCGTCGGGCAGCCGGGGCCCCTGCTGCTCATGACCAGAGAGTATCTCTTGACTGGGAGCTTCCATTTGCCTCTCGATGCCGCCATGGCTCCTTCTTCCAAGAACAAGGGTGGCCCTCCTTCCGCAGGACGGCCCTTCCAAGACCTGAAGACCCTGCTCCAGGATTAAGGCTCCCCGAGCTCCCTCTGCAGCCCAGACTCAAGGCCTTCTCTACCGGGCCCAGCCTCGTAGGGTTAGGGCTCCCCCAGCCCGGCCGGCAGGAGCCCGGCTCCTCGCCCATCCACCAGGAGAAATCAGAGCAGGAGGCTGGGCCAGGTCCCCGGAAAGCCCCAGGCGGGGCCTGAAGGGAGCATGGGGGAGGTTCTGTGGTAATCAGTGTGCATTCACACTCACACTCATCCTCACACAACCCCCCCAGGGAGGATCCTCAGTAACCTATCCCACCGGACCCCCACCCCTCTGGGCTGACTCTCAGTCACTCTTTGGGGGACGAGGAGCCAGCCTGTCCCACCAGAGCTCTGTCTTTGTTCCAGCCCCGGAGGCCAGGTGAGCGGCAGCAGCAGAGGCTGCTGGGAGCCAGATCCACCCTAGGAACCAAAGTGACTTGCTTGTGGAGGCCGTGAAAGGGGCTTCCTGCTCTGGAGTGAGCAGGACCAGAGCCTCGGAGGTTCCCCTCACCTCTGGGCTCGGGCTTACACTTTTGTGACTCTTTCCGGAAACAGAAATTCCTAATTCTGGGATGGGAGGGCATTCCCCTGAGCTCCGCTCACCTTCCCCTCTTCCCCAGGAAGAAATCTAGGCTTGTGGAATCGGATTAAAGGGAGCAGAACGGGGCGGACGGAATGCTGAGGCGGGGACATTTCTTCTGCTCTCCAAAGGACGGGGCTGGACGGAGGCGACTCCTCTGAGCTCCAAGCCCATGGGGCCGCGCTCCCCTTGCCTCTGTGCGGGGGGATCATCGCCTGGAAGGGGCTCCCAGACTCTAGTCCACCCCGTGCCCCCAAAGGCGACTGGCCAGCCAGCAGTGGGCCAGCCCGGCCTCCAACAGGCAAGACCTCGCTCCAGGACAGTCTATTGAGGGGGGGAGGGCTGAACTGTTCAAAAGCTCACCCTCCCCCAGTCGCTCCCCCTCTGCCCTCCAGGGCCAAGCAGCCCCTCTGCGGGTACCCCCTCCCCTTCCCCAGGATCAGCACCCCCCTTCCTTTAACCAGCCGCGGATGGGAGCCAGCGGCCCACTTCTGAGCAGGCCCCGAGCGCCCGCCCCGGTATGGGAGACTGGCCCCGGCCCCGGCCCTCCCCGAGCTCCGTCCTTGCTGGGCAGCGGGCAGCGGGGGGCCCGGCCCGGCCCTCCCGGCCCTCTCCGTGGCTTCATCTCCCCGTGTCCCTCATTACACAGGTTCTATTTAAGTAATCAGCGTGAAGCCCTTGCTTGTATTTTTGCAACTGCGATGGTATTTTTTGTGGAGCCAAATCCGGGGACCTTTGATACCGACTCCATCGTGTGTGTTACGGTTGGCGCGGGCGGCGGGCGAGGGCGGCCGCTGCCACGGCTTCTGCCCCTTGCCCCACGCCCCCGCAGGCCGGGAGGAGGGCCGCGCTCCCGCTCTCTTTCTCAGGGAACGGTGTGGGGTTTCGGCAGGCTGAAACCCGATCTCAAAGTGTCTGTGGGACCAGAAGTTTTCAGAGAAAACATCTCGGAGCCCTTGTGTTCGCTGCCCCTCCAGCCGCCCAATTAGACTTGATGGGAATTGGAGAACGCTGTCGCCAGGCCCCGCGGCGGGAATGGCAAACGGGGCCCAAAGCAAATAAACGGCCGGGCCGGAGAGTGTGGCCAGCCCCCAGACGACCTCCTGGCCCCTGACCTCCTCCTCTCCCGCCCGGCCGGCCGGGGGAGCGGGCAGGGGTCCCGGGTTAATCCCGTGTGGCCGGCCTTCCCAGCAGCAATTACTAGAAAGTCATTCATCAGGACAAGTCTCCAAACAGGAGGAGAATAAATAAACGGGGGCAGGAACATCCCGAGCCGCCGGCCCGATAAGGCGGCCGGCCAGGTGTCACGCTGGGGAGGGGGCCATCCATCTTGCTCGGTTTCTCAGAGGAAATGTGATGACTTTTCTCACATCCATCTCCCCGGCTCTCAGGCAGGAGGTGGGGGAAGGGGAGGTCACCGGGCTCAGGGAGGCCCGGGGAGGCAGGCCCTGGGGAGCGAGGAGGAGGAGGCGGGGGACTGGAACCGTGATGTCAGCTCAGAGTGGCAAAGGGGCACCCGGGCCCATCGCGGAAAGCGACGGCCCTGTGCGGTCCAGGAGCCTTCGGGCCGCTCCCAGACAGCTGAGCTGCCTTGGTCCGGGTGCCATCCCCTTCCCCGGGAGAGGGCCGGGCGCTCTGGCCGAGCCTCCCTGGGACTGGCTCCCAGCAGCCTCCTCTCCGGGGACAAGGTGCTCAGCCTGAGCCTCAGGGCGGTGTCCAGCACTCGTGCACTGGAGAGTTCTGGAGGCCCAGCGAGCGGAACCGCCGGTATCGGGAGAGGTTTCTTGTCCAAAATTAATGGCCGGCCAGCAGACCCCAGGCCTGGCGCAGGCAGTGTCCCCAGCGGAGGGGAAATAGAAAGTGCTGAATCCCAAATCCCCCCACTCTCCTCTGTCCAGGTGGGATTTAGAGCCCAGCCTCCTACACAGTCTCATGGCAGGGACGAGTCAAGCACGCGAATTCTGCCTCGTGCCCGACAATCGCAGGCTCAGGTGTCTGTGGGAGTGGGTGCGCTAACTGGGGAGGGGCTGCAACAGCTGCCCCCTGCTTGCCGATACCAAGTGCCTTCCTGCTACTCCTCCTAATGAAACCTTAAACCCAGGGGGTTTGTTTTGTTTTGTTTTGTTTTTTTCTGAGACAATTGGGGTTCAGTGACTTGCCCAGGGTCACACAGCCAGGAAGTGCTAAGTGTCTGAGATTTGAACTCAGGTCCTCCTGACTGCAGGGCTGGTGCTCTACCCACTGCGCCCCCTGGCTGTGCCCTTAAACCCAGGCTTTAAACAATTTCTCCTTAAGGGACAGAGATTTTGATTTTTGAAATTTTCTTTTGTTATTTTACTCATATATTATTTTCCCAACTGGATGTAAAGATAAAATGCTCATGTTGGAGAGATCTCTGAGTTGCAATTTTCCCTTCTTCCCTTATTTCCCTCCCTTCCCACGCTCACGAGCAAATGGATGTGATGCAACGAAGGCTACGAGGAAAGGGGCCCACCAGACCCCCAGCTCCCCCCGCGCTGAGCCCCAGGCACACACGCGCTTCAGCGTAAAGCAGACGGGTCCTGAGTGAGAAAAGTGGGTCTTGTAACCCCCAGCCCATGGCCAGCAGGGGTCAGTCAAGGTCAGATCGTCCCCTCTCCCAGCAGCCATGCGGCCCCCGGGGAAGGAGCCAGCTCTCTGTGACCAATGGCTAGAGCCCAGCCACAACGGCCCTCTCCCCCCAGTCTGTTGGCAAAGCAGGGCGCTGCACAGATGTGCTCCTAACCCACCCCCCCAGCACGCCGAGGCTGCTGGACCGTCCGGCCGTCCCCCAAGGAGCGCCTCTCGAGTCCTTGCCAGGAGCCGCGGGGAGCGTGGATCTCCACGACCCGAGAATCAAGCCGGCCCTTCCCAGAGGCTCCTGGGGCCCAGACCAGAGGGCCAGCCGGCGTGCTCAGCGGCACCCAGCCCCTCCGGGCAAGAGAGGCGTGCGAGGGGGCTCTGGATTCGTTGGTGAGACGGGCACCGGAGCGGGGGGATGCGCCGAGCTCTGATCTGAACCAACGGCCTCATCACGGGCAGGAGGAAGATGATATCCGCGTGGGGAACCAAAGGGCCTGGTCCTCTAAGGTCCCGTCGTTAGCACATGGGAGAACTCAAACTCGAACCCAGACCTTCTAAGTCCAGCCCTTCCCTGGTCAAGTATAAGTCCATGGAGCATGCATTTCACCTCTGCCTTTATGTCCCAAGCACAGTGACAAGTACACAGTAGGCACTTAATAAATGCTTGTCGACTTGAAGCCCTTTGAGCTGAGCTGGACTTCCACTAGAGCGTTCCGAGCAGACTCTAATTCTGGGTCCAGCCCAGCTTCCTGGAGCTTTCACTGTTTCCCCATCTGCACAAGGGACCTCTAGCCCTTGCATTTCCTGCCCCACAAGGCAGTAAGGCAGAAAGAGTGGGGCAGTCCCCCATTGGAGTCCACCATCGCAGCTGACGCTGGTCGGGGTCTCTCCTCCGGGCTGAGTCGTGGGGGTGGAAGGGAGTGTGAAACGGCAGGAAACGGCCCCCGGAGCCGGGCCCAGCCCCAGGACCTTCCTCTTCTCTCCGGCCGCTGCTAGGGCTTTCTCTCCATCTCTGACCTGGGCGGGCGCCCCAGGAAAGTGGAGAGTGGGCAGCGCCCGGCGCTCCCCGAGTCCCCGGCCGGCCCCTCCGCAGAAGGTGGGCTCCGGGAACTTTCACCTCCCGCCCCCGCTTAAGCAGCTCCACAGCAAGTCACCGGTAAAAGCCCCGCGGCCCGGAGCATCTGTCTGACGGCCAAAATGTCTGCAGGGAAAGAAACGGGAGCGTGGGTGAGTCACTGACGCGGTCACCAGTGGGCGGCCTCCAAATACCGCGGACGGAGCCTGCACGGAGGGCCGGGCAGGGCCACAGGCAGGAGCGAAAATGGTGGAGGAGGGGCACCCCAGATGTGGGGAAGCAGAGGGAGCACCCCGATGTGGGGGGGCAGAGGGAGCACCCAGATGTGGGGGGGGCAGAGGGAGCACCCAGATGTGGGGGGGGCAGAGGGAGCACCCAGATGTGGGGGGGGCAGAGGGAGCACCCAGATGTGGGGGGGCAGAGGGAGCACCCAGATGTGGGGGGGCAGAGGGAGCACCCAGATGTGGGGGGGCAGAGGGAGCACCCAGATGTGGGGGGGCAGAGGGAGCACCCAGATGTGGGGGGGCAGAGGGAGCACCCAGATGTGCGGGGGTGCAGAGGGAGCACCCAGATGTGGGGGGGCAGAGGGAGCACCCAGATGTGGGGGGGCAGAGGGAGCACCCAGATGTGCGGGGGTGCAGAGGGAGCACCCAGAGTTGGGGGGCAGAGGGAGCACCCAGATGTGCGGGGGTGCAGAGGGAGCACCCAGATGTGGGGGGGCAGAGGGAGCACCCAGATGTGGGGGAGCAGAGGGAGCACCCAGAGTTGGGGGGGCAGAGGGAGCACCCAGATGTGGGGGGGCAGAGGGAGCACCCAGATGTGGGGGGCAGAGGGAGCACCCAGAGTTGGGGGGGCAGAGGGAGCACCCAGAGTTGGGGGGGCAGAGGGAGCACCCAGATTGGGGGGCAGAGGGAGCACCCAGATGTGCGGGGGTGCAGAGGGAGCACCCAGAGTTGGGGGGCAGAGGGAGCACCCAGATGTGCGGGGGTGCAGAGGGAGCACCCAGATGTGGGGGGGCAGAGGGAGCACCCAGATGTGGGGGAGCAGAGGGAGCACCCAGATGTGGGGGGGCCAGAGGGAGCACCCAGACGTGGGGGGGGTGCAGAGGGAGCACCCAGATGTGGGGGGCAGAGGGAGCACCCCGATGTGGGGGGGCAGAGGGAGCACCCAGATGTGGGGGATGCCGTCCTCCCCCCAGCCTGTGTCGATGACCCTGAGGGTCTGTGCCACTCCTTCCGGACATGGCTCCTCCGGTCCCCGCAGCCCGGGAAGGGGCCGTATGACCACTTACAGATGAGGAAACTGAGGCAGGCCGAGCTGAAGCCCCTCGTCCCAGATCCCATAGGCAGTAGTATCTAGGAAGGGTTCAGACCCGAGCGCTTCTGGCACAAACCAGCACCGGACACCATCTCCCTCCCTCAGAGTTTTTCTGACAGAGCCAGAAACGGACCCAGATAAGCGAGGGGACCCAGAGAGTTCCGGTCTCGGAGCTGGCGCTCTGAGCCTCATCCTGTGTCCGGGGACCACGGACTGCCCCGTGGCCGCCCTTCTGGCTTCCCGGGAACTTGGCTTTTGCACAACGTTAAAGTGATATGGAAAGAGCACCTGGAATACCATGTCGAGGATCTGGGGCCCAGTGACCCGGGTGCAAATCCTTCCCATTGGTCAAGGGAGGGGGCGGGGCTAGAGGGCTCCAAGCCTTTCAGCCCTGGGCCTTTGGACACCTTTGGACGTTCCTGGGCCGTTTCTGCGTGCAGGGGTCCCTCGTGCAGGCATCTTGTGCCATCTTTGAACTCCTCGAAAATGGAAAATGCTGTCTCGGCACATAGTGGGTGCTTTACTAGTGCTGCTGATCCAAAGTGCTGCCTCGGCACATAGTGGGTGCTTTACTAGTGCTGCTGATCCAAAGTGCTGCCTCGGCACATAGTGGGTGCTTTACTAGTGCTGCTGATCCAAAGTGCTGCCTCGGCACATAGTGGGTGCTTTACTAGTGCTGCTGATCCAAAGTGCTGCCTCGGCACATGGTGGGTGCTTTACTAGTGCTGCTGATCCAAAGTGCTGCCTCGGCACATGGTGGGTGCTTTACTAGTGCTGCTGATCCAAAGTGCTGCCTCGGCACATGGTGGGTGCTTTACTAGTGCTGCTGATCCAAAGTGCTGCCTCGGCACATGGTGGGTGCTTTACTAGTGCTGCTGATCCAAAGTGCTGCCTCGGCACATGGTGGGTGCTTTACTAGTGCTGCTGATCCAAAGTGCTGCCTCGGCACATGGTGGGTGCTTTACTAGTGCTGCTGATCCAAAGTGCTGCCTCGGCACATGGTGGGTGCTTTACTAATGCTGCTGATCCAAAGTGCTGCCTCGGCACATGGTGGGTGCTTTACTAGTGCTGCTGATCCAAAGTGCTGCCTCGGCACATGGTGGGTGCTTTACTAGTGCTGCTGATCCAAAGTGCTGCCTCGGCACATGGTGGGTGCTTTACTAGTGCTGCTGATCCAAAGTGCTGCCTCGGCACATGGTGGGTGCTTTACTAGTGCTGCTGATCCAAAGTGCTGCCTCGGCACATGGTGGGTGCTTTACTAGTGCTGCTGATCCAAAGTGCTGCCTCGGCACATGGTGGGTGCTTTACTAGTGCTGCTGATCCAAAGTGCTGCCTCGGCACATGGTGGGTGCTTTACTAGTGCTGCTGATCCAAAGTGCTGCCTCGGCACATGGTGGGTGCTTTACTAGTGCTGCTGATCCAAAGTGCTGCCTCGGCACATGGTGGGTGCTTTACTAGTGCTGCTGATCCAAAGTGCTGCCTCGGCACATGGTGGGTGCTTTACTAGTGCTGCTGATCCAAAGTGCTGCCTCGGCACATGGTGGGTGCTTTACTAGTGCTGCTGATCCAAAGTGCTGCCTCGGCACATGGTGGGTGCTTTACTAGTGCTGCTGATCCAAAGTGCTGCCTCGGCACATGGTGGGTGCTTTACTAGTGCTGCTGATCCAAAGTGCTGCCTCGGCACATGGTGGGTGCTTTACTAATGCTGCTGATCCAAAGTGCTGCCTCGGCACATGGTGGGTGCTTTACTAGTGCTGCTGATCCAAAGTGCTGCCTCGGCACATGGTGGGTGCTTTACTAGTGCTGCTGATCCAAAGTGCTGCCTCGGCACATGGTGGGTGCTTTACTAGTGCTGCTGATCCAAAGTGCTGCCTCGGCACATAGTGGGTGTTTCGTTAATGTTTGCCGATTGATTTGCTATGTGACTAAACCCCTGTCTCAGAGTGAGGAGGAGCTGGATGAAATCTCCATCTTAGATGTGAACTTGCAGGTGGCCCTGGGCCAGTTGCAGAATTGTTTTCGGCCTTGGTTCTCTCGTGTAAAACGGAAACCATCAGCGCCCCCATCTCCAGAGGACCGAGGACTAAACGGCATGGATACCTTCGGTCCAAGCAAACGGTCAGGGATGACCCCGCGTACTTTCCAGGATCAGTTTAACATCATGCGAAGGTCCAGCATCCAATGTAAGCGAGAGGGGGCTGACGGGACCTTTGAAGGGCAAAGACCGAAAAGTGGGCTCCACGGCTCGCGCGGGCGCTGACGGGACGACGGGCTGACAAAGCCGTGTCCGAGACCTGTGGCTCCGCTGCAGAAGCGGAGGGTTTGTGAGGCTCGGACACAAAGGGCTTCTCTAAGACGGACTCTGCGGAGATGAGTCCGTCACTTTTGGGGAGGTCCCCTCCAGGGGCCCGACTCTGTGGGGGATGAAGCCGACCCTGGGGCAGGGAGGGCCGAGCGGGACCTGACGGGGACCTCTGGCTCCGTCCACGGCGGGCCGCCCTCCCCGGGTCCCCAGTCCTGCCCAGAATGCATCCCCGGGCGCTGGGACCAGGCGCTGATGGCCGCACGCGCAGTTGCCACAGGGACTGGGGACTTTTCCAGATGGAGCTGACTAAGCCCACTGACGGCGGCCCCCATGGGGGGGGAGCCATACTTTTCCAGTGGCTCATCAGGCGCAGGCCCTGCCAGCGGCCCATCCCCCAGCCCTGCAGGAGACAGGTGGGACCGGAGGGGGCCCCTCCGAGCTGGGGCTTTCTGGGCCCCGGGAGCTCCTTCCCTCCCGGCCAGGCCCCTCTGTTTCCCGAGACTCCGGCGCAGAGAAAGCCCAGCCCAGCCAGCGCAGGGAGGCCCAGCGGGCCGGGAGCGCTGCAATGTGGTCCGACCGCATTTCACCAGAGTGGGACAAGTCCCAGGCGTTCTCTGGGCTATCTGATGGAGCCAGGCCCATAAATCCTGCCGAGCCCATCAGCGGGGGCACGGCTGGGGCTCGGGGCCCGGGTGGGGCCCGCTTTACGAGGGCCCGGCAGCCAGCGGGACGCCCCTGCCCTGGTGCCAGAAGCCAGTAAAGAAACTAAGGCAACTGTCAGCAGGGGGTGGGGAGTGGGCAAAAGGGCCCGTGGGGGCAGGGGTCACAGGCGCCTCACCGGCAGAGCTGCAGCCTGCCCCGGGCCTGGGTTCTACACATCCCACACTGGGCAGCTTTGGGCTCGGAAACGTGATCCTCACACTCTGGGCGCTCTGGGGGCCTCGGAGGCCAGGCCGGGGGAGAAAAGGGTCTCAAAGTCACCCAGTCATAAAAGTCAAGGGAAAGATTTGAATCCAAAACTCTGACTACAGCTCCAGTGCCCGCGGGGCCCTGGGCAGCCGGAGGGAGCCTGGACCTGAGCTCCTCGGCCCCCCATTTCCGCACCCTGGGTCGGCACCCTGCTCAAGCAGAGGACTCCTGAGCCTGGGCTGGGAAGGAGCTCCCTGGCTCATCCCCCCATTCTAGCTTCAGGGACTTGCCCAAGATCCCAGGGCCGGGACGGAGGTCAGGGCTTTGCAGGCCCAGGTCGGCGTTCGTGACACGTGTCATCTCTTGTCTGGGAGGGGGCAGGAAACCCTCCCCGGTGAGCCAGGGGCAGCCAGAGCAGGGGAAGTGTGACCCCTCCTTCAGGGAGCCTGCACTGAGGTGCCAAGTGGGGGCAGAACAGCACAAAGGGGTGTCTCAGCTACGTCCGAGCTCTTAAGGGACCAGATCCTTGTTGGGGACGGAGGGACAGGGGTTCCCGGTGCTCAGGAGAAGCTGCTCACATCTCGGCTCCTTTCAGCTTTCTCTGCCCTCTCTGTCCCTCATTTTCTGAGAGAAGGGGATACTGTGGCACGCAAGGGAACTGGCTTTCAGTGAGGGGGGCTGGGCAAGGTCACCGGCCTCCGCTTCCCCTCCAGAGCCATCGGGTCCAGTGGCCGGGGAGAGATGGGGGTGAGGGGAGACCCTGGGCCTTTTAAGTCCTTAACGGGAATCAATCTGAGCGAGGCAGCCCCAGGTAGAGAGACCTTTGTCCTAGAAAGGACGTTACAGGGATGGCCACAGAGAGTGAACGTGCATCCCAAGCCAGGAGTCGGTGACGGGGCTGCCCTGGAGGGCCTCGGGCCTCCCAGGCAGAGGGGACAGCCGGCCGCTGGGAAGCTTCCTCACACATCGCTGGAGAGAGGGGGCAACTGGAGCTGCGGGGAGATGGGGCTGCAAACCGCCCGGCAGTGAGCTGGATCCGCTGCCAGGGAACCCTGCAAGAGCTCGCCGAGCACGGAAAACCCGAGCCCCCTTAACAAACGTCGTCGTTGCCTACGGCCCGACGAGCCGGACCAGTTTCTTGCCACTCACCCTGTGACAGCTGACAGGAAGGCTGGGCTTCAGCCAGATTCTAGCAAGGCCCTGCGGGAATGGTCTCCTCCTGTTCTCCAAGGGCAGATGGAGAGATAGTCCTGACAGTGACATAATTATATGGAGCAGAGTGGGTTGAATGACCAGAACCAGAGTGGCTGCCGGTGGTTCACTGTCAGCATGGAGGGAGGTCTCCGTGAAGTGCCCCGGGGTCCGCTGCTGGGTGACGTTCTTTTGCACGACTCAAGTAAAGGCATCGACGGCCCACTCATCAGACTTGGGGGAGCCATGAAACTGACAGGGAAAGCTAATGGTATCGGTGACGGAATCAGGACCCAAAGGGTCTTTTTTTTCCCTGAGGCTGGGGTTAAGTGACTTGCCCAGGGTCCCACAGCTAGGAAGTGTGAAGTGTCTGAGACCAGATTTGAACTCGGGTCCTCCTGAATTCAGGGCTGGTGCTCTCTCCACTGCACCACCTAGCTGCCCCCCCAAAGGGTCTTTTTTAAATAGCTTTTTATTTTTCCCAAATACATGCAAAGAGAGTTTTCCACATTCATCTTTGCAAAACCTTGTATTTCATTTTTCTCCCTCCCTTATCCCCCAGGTTCCCTTTCATAGACACCAAGCGCTCCAACCAATGTAGGTTAAACATGTGCAAGTCTTCCAAATATATTTCCATATTCCTCATGCTGTGCAAGAAAAATCCGATCAAAAAAGGAAGGGAAAACACACACACACACACACACACACACACACACACACACACACACACACACACACACAAAACAAGCAAGCAAGCAAACAACAAAAGGGGGAAATACGAGGCCGCGATCCACATCCAGTCTCTCTGGTCCCTCCCTGGATGTAGATGGCTCCCTCCCTCACAAGTCCCCTGAAACTGCCCTGAATCACCTCATTGTAGAAAAGTACAGGGGGAACAAAAAAAAAAAATAAAAGCTGGGGTGGACACGGGCATGTCCTTTGGGACACTGACACCATGAGAACTTTTCCCATTTTCTCTGACTAGTCCTGGCCCCTGAGTGGTCACCGGCCTCCGAGACAGAAATACAATCTGGGTAAACTGAGGCCTGGGAGAGCTAAGCTACCACGCCACTGCAGGCAGAGGTCCAGAAACAGGCACTTAACTGTCACAGCCTCACCGAGAGCCATGGTGACAGTCGGGCTCTCTGAGCACAAAGGCTCCAAGAAATCATCAAAAAGCTTCAAGAAAGCCAGGAGGGCAACCGGCCGCCCGCCCACCTGCGCTGACTAAGGTGGATTGTTGTCTTTTTCCCCAGAAGGGATATCAGACAGAACCCGGAGTGAGGGACCCGAGATCCAGAGAGGTCAAGGGACTCAGCTGGAGTCACCCTGCCAGTGCACCAAGACTCGAGCCCGGGCCCTGAAGCCAAATCCATCCTGCCTCCCAGCCACCTTCTCCACAGGGCCCAGCAGCTGTGCGGGCCTTTAAATGAATCATTACTGTAACTATCACAGGCCTCCAGGTGATGGCCAGACTCCTCCTCCTCACCTAGCGCGGCCTCCAGGAGAGCTCCTGGTCTGTCTACTGCAGGGAGGCGTGGAGGATTGTGGGGGGTTAAAAAAGATGGAAATGAGACTGCTCAGTCTGCGGGGGTTCCGAGGCCCTCGGAGTTGCTCCTCAGAGGCGGGAAATGCCCTCCTTTCCCCATGCTGGGACACGTCCCCGGTCCCCCCCGCCAAGAAACCGCGTCCATTTGTTTGCCCGTTCCAACCAGAGGGCCGTGTTTCCTTGGGCAAAGCCCAGATCCGGGAGTCAAAGGACTTCATTTCTTTGTATGGCGTATGCCCACACTAAAGGGAGAGGTGGATAGAGACAGAGACAGAAACAGACAGACAAAGACAGAAAAAGAAACAGGAGCAGAGAGAGGGACAGACAGAGAGACAAAAACAGAGACAGAGACACAGAGAAAGAGAGGGAGAGTCAGAGAGGAGGAGGGAGAGAAAGAAGGGAAGAAGGGAGAGGAAGGAAGGCAGAGAAATAATTCACTAGATCCCACCATCATCCTGTATTTCTCCTCCCCTGATTTTGTTGTCCAGAGCCATTATCACTTGAGTGCAGGATGCTGCTGAGTGGCGGCCAGAACCTCTCTTCCCCTTGGCCGAAGTTCCCTGTAACAGCAGCCCCCGGGACATCCATCAAGCCCGGTGAAAGAAGGGGAGCCCAGAGCCAGCTGCACCCTCTTCCTTGGGGATGCCCAGGTATTTTTGCAGGTTCTGGAGCCGAGGATCAGGTTTGTTATACAATCACAGGGCAGAAGGCGATATCCTCCCAGGGACGGAGCCTCCAGGCCTTCCCCAGAGCTCCCCAGGCAACCTGAGCCCAGAAACGGCCCGGAGCCGGGCCTGGAGATTCTCATTCCTCTGCCCACCCCGCTCCAGTTTCCTCCTGCAGCCCAGACCCAGGGAGAGGCAGGTGGGGCCGCTTCCTGCCGGAGGCCAGCGCCGCTCTGGGAGGACCAGCAATACCTGGGCCCACTTCCTACGCCGCCTCTGTCCGGCTTCCGGGCCGCGCCAGGCAAGGCACGTAAGCTCCCCAGGCAGGATGTGATTACCTCTGCCCATAATGGAATTAGGAGGCCCTGGGCCTAAGCCGCCCAGCCCCTTCCTCTGCCCTTGCCGTGGTCCCTGTGACCCAAGCTTGCTTGATGGACAGTTCAGGGGGGTCCTCGGCAATCACATGCCCCTTCATGTACCCGCAGAGCAAAGGGGAGGGGATCTTAAAACCCGGCACATTGGATGGCGGCTGTGGGGAGAGGCCGTTGTGAGGCTTCCAGGGCTCCCAAATGGGGGCTGCTGGTCCGTATTTGCAGGGGCCCAGAGAGGGGACCTGGAAACCCCCCCTCACTCAGGTGTTAATGGCTCAGGTTTCCAGACCTCCCAGTGCTCCTGTAAGGTCTTCAGTGTTAGTACCGTTAGCCCCCAAGCCCAGCCCCAGAGTACTTGTGGAGACCGGGATTCAGAGAAGTTTGCCTGGATTCTCTCCAATCCCAAGGGCCAGGCTTGTCAGGCCCTTCCGAGGGAAGCAATGGGGGCAGGGGGCGAGACAGGCTGGAGACCCCATAGATCCACAGGGGGGAGGCGGCGTAAGGACAGCGGGCCAGAACATCCAGTGCCCAGCAGGGGAGGAGGCCACAGGGCCCAGGAGTGGCAAAAAGGCCTCCCCGAGCTGGGGCTGCGGGGAGACCAGAGAGTCCCGGAGGGAGAGCCAAGGAGGGGGAGCCTTCGAGGCCGGGTCCCCAGAGAAAAAGCCCACGGCCAAGGAACAGCAGCTGGAGGTGGCCCTCCATCCAGAGCACGTCTGTGCCTTGGGAGGGGAGGGGCAAGGAAAGGTCAGAATTATACCCTCCAGCACTGCACAGGGCATTTCCCAGAACCCTTTGGGGCCACATCTAGGTCTTTCCTAGGTAGACACGTGTGTGTGCGTAGGTGAATGGATGCGTCTGCGTGTGCATCTCACACACACGCTTACACAGCTCCTTCCTTCGAATTCCCTGGCTCCTCGCTGCACGCTCAGTGCTTTTGTCCCTGATCGCACCCGATCTTGGTTAAATACCCAACAGAGCATCTGGATTCAAAGATAATGGGCTGGTTGGTGGATTGAATGAACTGGGCCTTCGGCTCACGAGTGCAAGGGCCAGGCAAGACTCGCCCCAATTGTGCCCGGGACCCCGTCCCAGAGGGACAACGGGGCGGTCTAACCCTCACCTCCCACCCCACACAATGCCACCTGCACTAGGGGGAGAGATCGACAAGGGAAGGAGCGTGCCCAGTGTGGATGTCGCCTCCATCCTTCCGACACTGGTCCCTCCCCCTACATCCCAAGGCTGAATCCTCCCCATGCCTTCACCTTCTCCCTCCCCTCCACAACACACTCAAGATGGCGCCCGCCTCTCCTCTCAAATACCCCCCTTCTCCTTTGGTCCCCTCCGCCCCTGACTCCATGGCTGCAGCCTTCCCATCACTCAGCAGCTTCGTGACTTGATGGTTCAAAATGATCTTCTGAGTAAAAAGACTGACATGGAACAGCACCGGGGCAGGCAGAAGCCGGACCGGCTCCAGCCACTGGGTCACAGAGGGTCGCCAGCTCCGGGGGGCCGCTCTCCCAGCAGCCACAGCACGAAGGAGGGACTTCTCCATCCTAACGTCACTCGCGTGCCACTTACCCATCACCGTTAAGGAACCCCACGCTTGCCAAATTTCCCATGAAGTTTGGGGTTTTTTAATGACTTGATTCCTGAAGTTTTTTATTTTTTTGAATGAATGACTCAATGAATGACCCCTTTAGACTTCCCAGTGTCGCCCCTGACCCAGCCTACGTTCCGCTCCCGTCCTAATTACGGCCCCAGCGCCCTGAACTCTCATGGCCTTTCCTTTTACAAGGCACTATGTAATTCCTGTTGGGGGAACAAGCCAGAAGTTCAGCATTTCTCCAACCTGGGAAAATTTACAAGTCTACCTAAATACCTCCTGGTTCTCGTAAATATTTAGGAAACATTTCTGAAATGTTTCTGAAGCTCGGAGCTCCAGGAGTCAGCAAGTTCAGGCCCAGGAGTCCCTTTGCTTCACCTTGTTCTCCTTTCACAAACAATGGCTCAGAGTTGGACTCCCCTCTGTGCGCTGATCCAAGGATCCTTGCCTTTAGGGTCTCGGGACCTGGCTTCCAGCACCGCTTTTGTTGCTAATTCAATGGGTAACCTTGATAATTCTCCTCTTTCCTCTCCTTCACGGGAGGGATGCTGCTAATAACCCAGAAAATACCCTCCCTTCCTCAAATAGGTACAAGTCAATGGATGGGGGCAGAGTGTAAACTGCCAGGCCTGGCTGATTGTATAACCACTTTTTTATAGCTCTTTGGGAAAGGGAGAGGGGAACATATTAGGAAATGAGCATTATGCTAAAAATTAGCGTCACGTGTTTTAAAAATCTGAATTTCTACTTCATACGATAGATGAGCCCAAAATGGGAAATGACAATTATTGGAGGATGATGGGAAAAGCGGCACATTCACACACCCTCGATTGGGCTGTGTTGGTTCTGCCATTCTGGAAAGCTTTTTGGAGCTGGGCTAAGCTCTACCCACCCTTGGCCCCGGTAACTGTACTACTAGGCCTCTAGCTCAAAGAGGTCAAAGAAAGAGGGAAAGGGCCCTCTGGAAAAACATCTGTAGACAACATTTTTGTAATATCGAATAAACTGGAAACCAAGTTCAAAGAAGGTATTCACTGAGAAGAAGCCAAACAAAGGATGGCATACAATGGAATGGAATATTATTGTTCCATAAGACTCGAAGAAAGAAATGGATCCAGAGAACTAGGGAGACTTCTACCAACTGATTCAGAGAAAACAAAGTAATTTACTCAATGCCTTCAAGGAAAGGAAAACGACTGCGAAAACTTTAGAAATCTGACGGAAGCCATGATCGGCCCATGACTTAGAGGACGGACGGTATGACATGTCCCGGCCTCGACAGGGGTGAGGAGCTAGAGCCACAAGGACACGTCCGTTTTCAAAGGTCAGATGTGGATCTGTTTGGCTTGACTAGGCTTTAATGAGAGTGAGGGGGGAGTATAAATATAACAATGCCAGAAAGGTGCCAGAGTCTTACTTTTTCTCCCTAGTCTATTTTCCAGAGCACTTGTTTTTGCTATGAGATAGCTTACATGTCCTTCCATTTTTTCGAGCCTTTTGATTTTGTTTATAACATTTCCTGTTGTCTCATTAAGTCATATTTGGTCCATCTTTATTTGGGGGAAGTTTGTTGCTTGTACAGGTTTTGTGCTTCTCTTTTCCAAGTTGTTGATTCCTTTTCCAACTCTTTCTTTCATGGTTTCCATTTTTTCCAAGCTGTTGGTTCCTTTTCCAATTCTTTGTGCATGGCTTTCATTTTTTTCACAATCACTCTCATTTATAAAAATATCTAACCTTTTTTGTCAAATCTTGCCTCGTCTCCTCCATGATTCTAGTTGAGTTTGTGCACAAGCTCCTCTTTCTCCAAGGCTGTGTTTGTAGCTGTTTTGGAGCCATTCTTTTCCTCCACGTTGACATCTTGTGTGTCCTTACGATGGGCTGCTTCTTTTGTTTGCTCATTCTTCCAGCCCGCTTCCTTTGCTGTTAGCCATGGGCTCTATGACACTGGGTTAGAGGCAAAAAGTAGGTTTACTTTGGTCTAGAACTCCTTTTGTGGTCGTTTCTCTGCAGACTAAGTAAGATGTTCTAGGTGAGACATTGTTCTTTGCCTGAGTCTGGACACATCCCAGCTGCTGACATTGAACTTCCTCCTTTCTTGGGCTACTTCTCAGGACTCCCTTATGCTCTTCTGGGCACAAGAACCTTTTTACTGCCCTGATTCTGTTGGGTAATTGGTAAAAATGCACCAGTTCGCACCAGTTCCCATGGCACTGGCCCTCTGTGGTTCTAAAGGGAGCCAGTCTGGGTCTGGGACCTCCTCCTAACCTTGTACACCCGCTCTCCCAGGGCACAGGAGTGTTTGCATTCAATGTCCTCTTGTCCTAGCATTTCCATAGTCTGTCTGTCTCCTTATGTTGTGTTGTTGCCGATAAAGAAAAGACTGATTTTTTCTGGATTTTTTTCCCTGTCTGGGCTCAGTCTGACGTATTTTCCAGGTCTGTTTGAAAAAGCAAAGATGAGCTGAGCTTCCTATCGCTCCGCCACCTCGCTTCCACTCCCCCAGCCCCATCCTGGTGCTCTGTAATTGAGAATATGACTTGAGGAGGTCGGCAGACATTCAAGTGAAGGAGAGTATAGAGAGGGAATTGGGGTCCAGGCCTGCCTCGGGGTCGAGCCCTTAGAGAATAAGCTCCAAGGCTGCAAAGAGCTGGCCTGGGGTCCTTGGCTGTCTTGGTTGGGGCTTGGGAAGAAGTGAAGCTCTTGAGCTGGAAGGCTGAGGAGGACACCCCCGCTCTGCCGACATTTCTGAAAAGCCGGGTAATGGGGCCCAGAGCCAGGGATCCTTAGGACTGCTCGGGGTGTGCCCGGGGAGAGAGCCCCCCAGCAGCACCCTGTAGGTGACTGCAGAGGCAAAGGCACAGCTGGGCAGGGGATGGACGGGGGGCTCCCTCCTTCCCCTCAAAGTCACGGACTAGCTCCACCCTCCGCTCTCACCAGGACGGTCACCTCCAAGATCTAAATGCAGCAGCTTCTTTTCCCAAGGACCATCTTCCCCACTCCTGAAAGGCCTCAGACAGACTCTGGAGAACAAAGTCCCCTGGGTTGGACCTACCTGGCTCACCTTCCCTGGACCCCAGCGGGCTCTCCTCTGCCCTGCTGCCCCCAACTGCTTTCCTCCCCGGCCAAGGAGTTCTTCAGCCCCTGCCCCAAAGACATTGTTGTGAGTAGAAAGAACAAGGGCCCTAACTGCCGACCCTGACCCGGCCCTAAGCTGGGTGAGGAAGGATCAAGATGGCCCCGGCCTTCTGAGATGAGTGGAGCTGGGGAGACAGAAGCCGGGATCCAATCTCCAGTCTGAGCCAGGTGGTCCCAGGCGCCGTCCCCATATTCTATAGGATGACTAACGGCCTTTCAGCTGAAACCTTTGGCGGTTAAAGCCATCGTCCTGTGGCCTCCGGAGGGGACCGGGGCCATCCCGTGGCTTGGGATCCTTTCGGAGTGTGAATCCAGAGGTTGGCTCACATGGAATGGTTGCCTAGACCTCAGACACGATCCCAGTCTGATTGGTTGGCAAGTGATTCAGGGTGTTTCTGGGGTTTAATTACATTTAACCTCTGGCCCTATTACTAAAGTTCCCAACAGAACTGGGGGCTAATGACAGCCGTACCAAGGAAGGGTAAAAGGGATGTTGCCTCAGAGTGCTAAAACGCAGAGGGGCCCACGTCCTCCTCTTGACGGTTCTCTCCCTCCTGCTCTGAAGCATCATCCAGTCCTCCAGAAACAAAGAAGCTTGTGTGTGAGGGGAGGGGGACTGCTTGCCCCCAGCGGCCTGGATCCAGGTGAGCTCCTCGTCCTGACCCTTCCTCTTTCCTGGGGACAAGAATTCCTCCCTGCAGCTCTGGCTCGGAGACAGCGTGCAAGCGGCGGCAGAGAAGAGCCCATCAAACTCCACGATGTTCCCAGTCCGAGCCAAGTGCGCCTCTGCAGGGAGACGGAATGATCCAAACCCCCAATAGCCCGGCGCGAACAATGGCACCTTTGTGCCTCTGACCATCCCAGGATAAGCCGCGAACAGGACACTCAGCCCGAGTGCGCTCCCGGCCAACTTGGCAGCCGCTGGTTGGACCCAAGAGCAGAGTCAGCACCAGGAAAAGATAATATTTGCCTTCCCCACTAATCACACTAGTGTGCTCCCGATCGACCTGACGGCAAGCTGGTCACGTTTCCTTTGCCCACCTTAGGGGAGCTGGAAGGTTGGCATGATAAGGAGATCACTGGGGAATCCCTCCGCAGACAGCCCTCCTCCTTTTGTCCCACCCTACCCCTTCCACCTGGTACTCAGGGATGGGGCCAAGGAGCACCCGGAGGACCTTCCCTGCCACTCAACAGTGCCCACCATGCACCTGGCACGGTGTACAGATCCCTCTGGCCAAGCCCTCCGGGAGCCTCGTTCCTGAGAGTAGGAGGAATTATCTCCTTGAAGGGACGATGAAACTCACCTACAAGATCGAGCCAGACTCATGGGCTGGAATAGCGGGAATCTCTGGGCTAGAACCCATAGAACTGGGCCCAAGAGAGTGGAAGAGGGGTGTGCTGTGTGGCAGAGGCGCCATGTAGGGGGATGCAGATCAGGCTGCAGCAGCACTCAGTCCTCAGGCTGTAAACTTCATCACTGTTGCTGACCCAGTGTTTATTAGGCTCCCACTGGGTGCAGAGGAGGAGCTGAGAGAAGCCAGGACAGGATGCTCCGGGAGCTGGGGACCTAGATTCTGGAAGTCTGGGATCTGCTCCTTCTGAGGGGGATGGGGTGAACGCAGGCAAGGCATCTCCCTGGTCAGAGCCTCAGTTTCCCTCACTGTAACACTGCCTGCCCCAAGGTCTTCATTTTCCATCCAGGGTCGGGACTCTCCCTGTCCTCCAACTGCTTTGTTCCGCAAGCTTTCCTTCCATCTGCTCCTTGTTTGCCCTAAACACCCACTTCTTCACACATTAACTCCACCAGTAAAATGTGATCTTCTACTATGCCTAAAGGGCCACCAAACTGCCCCCTGTGGCCCAGCGGCGGCTCTCCTGGGCCTGTGTCCCAGAGAGATCTTACAGGAAGGAAAGGGGTCCACGTGGGCAGAGGTGTCTGCGGCAGAAACTGGGAGCTGCTGCCCATCGGTTGGAGAACAAGTTGTGGGATATGAATGTTATGGAATATGATTGTTCTGTAAGAAGTGACCAGCAGGAGGATTTCAGAGAGGCCTGGAGAGACTCACAGGGACTGAGGCTGAGGGAAGGGAGCAGGGCCAGGGGATCGTGGCACACGGCAAAAACAAGACTACAATGATCTATTCTGAAGGACGTGGCTCTCGTCAACAATGAGGTGATTGAGGCCATTTTCAATGGACTTGGGATAGAGAGACCGATCTGCACCAGAGAGGATTATGGGGACTGAACATGGGTCACAATATAGCATTTTCACTCTTTTCGTTGCTGCTGTTGTTTGCTTAATTGTTTTGTTCTCTCGTTTTTTCCCTTTTCAATCTGACTTTTCCTGAGCAGTGTGATGAATGTGGAAACAGGTTTAGAATAATGGCACATGTCTAAGCTACATTGGATTAATTGCTGTCTAGGAGGAGGGAGAAAAATCTGGAAGCCAAGGTTTTACAGAGTCAATGTTGAAAATTATCTTTGTGTGTATTTTGAAAACTAAACAGCTATTGTAAAAACGTGATCTTCTAGTTTGGGCTTTTCCTTGTATCCCCAGCAGTCATCACGGTGCTTGTCACATTATGAACATTGACTAAGTTTTTGCTGATGGACCGATGCATTAACGTTTAATTTCTGGTACCTATGCGCCTTTTTATTCCTCCTGTGACTGACCCTCTCCCACTCTCTCCACTGAGACTCAGGGAGATCCCCCTCACATGTTACAAAAAACATGGAGATCCTTCCAGAAACTCCCTCTTGTCCACTCCTCCTCATCTCCAAGCACCCAGAAGCCTTTGCCACTCTTGCCTTCTCTGCCTCACATGAAGAGGTGACCTTAGGCCTTGCCTGCCACCCCTTCTACCCACTGCAAGCTCCCCTTCCATCCTTCACTCCCTCAGAGTGTCCCCTCTCTCCTCCTGCTCTATCAGGCCCCTCAGTCTCTCACCATCTGCTCTTTTCTCATCACCTGCCCACATGTCCCTCTCATCCTTGACCCCTCCATCCTTATTCTGATCCTGGATCTCTCCTCCTTCTGTGGCGAAACCCCTCCTGATGCTTCCACACCACGTCCTCTCAATTCCTTACAATTCTGCTTCTGACTCCTCAGCCCAATGGAGTTGCTCCATCCCAAGTGGCCAATGAAGAAACTAGTAGCCAGGGAACTTTTCTCCATCCTCTTTGTGGCGCCCAACTTGTCTCTGCTTTGATGGCACTTTGCTCTGAGATTCAGGAACATCCTGCTACTTCCCAGCCACCTCCAACCCCAGGGAGCCCTCGGAGTCTGGGCCAAAGCCCTCTCTTCTCCTCCCAGACTATTCCACTGGGATCTCGTCGGCTGCCAGGATCTGATGACCACCCAAGGGCGATGATGCTCAGGTCTAGCTTTCCTGCCCGCCTTCAGAATCATGTCTCCAACGGCTCCAGCCGGATGTCCAGCTGAAATCCAACATCTCCAAAACCGAAGCCTTTCTGCACCCTGATAAACCCCCACCGCCTCCCCCACCTGTGGAGGACACCGACATCCATCCCACCCCAGGACTCACAGCCTGGACCGGGATCATCCTCCATCTTCACTCTCTTAACCTCGTGATCAATCCGTTCTCAAGGCCTGATGAATTCGCCTCTGCAACAAATCTCCACTCTGCCCCCTTCTCTCGGCTGCCACTGCCCCCATTCTGGTGCCGACACTTATCACCTCCCTCCTGGACTGTGGCAGGAGCTCCTAGGGGCTCCCCCGGCCTCAGGCACTCCTCCATTCAGCTGGCAAAGTGACTTTCCTAAAGTATAGATCGAATCATGACACCCCCCCCACTCAATCAGCTGCACTGTCTCCCTATCACCTTCAGGATCAGATACAAAATCCTCTACTTCAAAACCCTTCCCCCCAAACACTGTCACACACATTCACACACACAATCACATACTCACACACTCACGCACACTCATTCTCACACACTCACACACAGTCACACACATACTCATACATACACCCTCACACTCACACACACACTCACACTCACACACACTCACATCACATACTCATACACACACTCACACATACAATCATACACACACAACCACACACACTCACACACTCACACACACTCACACACACTCACACACAGTCACACACATACTCATACATACACCCTCACACTCACACACACACTCACACACTCACACACACTCATACTCACACACATACACACACAGTCACACACATACTCATACATACACCCTCACACTCACACACACTTATACACACACATACACACACTCACACACATCATACACACACATACACACACACACTCACAACTCACACACACACATACACTCACACACAATCACACACATCACACAATTACACACACATACATACTCACACACACAATCACTCATACTCACACACACACACACACACACACACCCCTTTCTAATTTTCTTCTACCTCACTCCCCACCACACACTCATCGATCCAATGCCACTAGTCTCCTAACATTCCAAGAAAAGAGCCTGTGTCTCTCGGCCCGGAACACTTTCCCTGCCGGTCCTCCACGCCTGGAATGCTAACTCTCCCTCCTCCTCATCTCCACCTCCCGGCTCCAGAGTTTCCTTCAAGCCTGGCTAAAATCTCATCATCCACAGACAGACTTTCTCAACCCCTCTTAGTTGTAGTCTGGTCCCTTCTTTTCATTATTTCCTTGTGTGTCTCTTGTTCGTACAGTCATCTCTATGTTGTATCAGCAGGTCTTTGAGGCTTCATTTTGTATTCTCAGCCCTTAACCCAGGACCTACACACAGTAGATGCTTAATAAAAAATGTTTGTTGACAAATCAACTCACTTAATGTCTGTGAAGTCTGAGCAGAAATCGCTCAGCCGATTACACTAATAACTGGCAAGATTAATATTTTTCATTTTGTCAGTGCACACTTTGATTCCCTTAAGTCTCTCATTGTTCTCAGCTGGGGATAAAAGCCTGGCCTGTATCATCCCTGTTTGTGTAAGTAGGAGTGGAGATTGACCCACCCCAATTAATGTAAGCACGAAGGCCCCAGCAGCTGGAATGAGCTAATCAATCAGTAGATTTAAAGGTGTAAACCGGGTTCAAAGAAGTCTTTAATCAATTTGGAAGGAGCAAAGTGCTTGAGGAAAACAAATGATGACACACAGGAAATATGTTGTAATTGAAGAGAAGCTGACATCCCTCTGGACTTGTTTATAATAGAGCAGACCAGGGCAGCGTCTGGGATTCCAAGGGAAATAACTGAGCCCTCTAGGCAGGGAGCCCTCTAGGCATCGAGGACTGGACTTAAAAATTGGGAGCCCAGTTTGCCCTTGGGCCACTTGCCATCTCCAGATTTTAGGCCACTTTGCTGGGGATCTTTCTGTACGAGGGGATAGCCCGACCCCAATTTGGGGAGGAAGATGTTTCTCTGCAAATTACCTTATTATACCTGCAAAGTAAACACTCCTCTCTAAAAGCTAATTTAGTTTGGTTGACAATTAACAGGAAGCACATTTGAGGATTTGTGAGCAATAGCAATAAAACCCACCGGCCAGCAGAGACTGAAGGGAGAATTAGCCACGTTCTGGAGACCAACCTTCCAGGGCTAGAGAGAATTAGAGCAGTCGCCCCAGACCGGCTATTACACCGGTATACTTCACGCTTCTTACCCCAAAAAACCGCTTCCCTTTTTGAGGAAACCCTAAACCAGAAGCAAAAGTAGCATTCTTGGATTTGGGTTGGGAAGTTTTCCCCAGAAGTCAATGGGGCGATGAGTCAAGGAATGTGAGATTGAGGAGCCGGATTCTCCTGACCAGAGGCTGAACTTGGACGGGCTGGGGGGACAGGCCCAGGGATTGGCGCAGGCTGGGAGTTCCTGTGACAATGGGGCCTCTTTCCTCATGCTAGAAACGTCCACTAATGAAACCCATTGCAAGACTCCAGGTGAGAGATGACGGGAGCTTTCAGTAGCCATGGGTGGAGGAGATAAGGTCTAAAGTCCATAGACGGGGCAAGACTTGGCGACTAAGTGGAAATAAGTGAGAGTGAGAAGCCAGGAGTAGCGCTAAGATCGAAGGGGTGGGGGCCCGATAAAGTGAGCAATAATAGGGAAAGTAGCAAGTTACAAGAGGGACCGGACAGAGAAAAAAATCCCTTCTCTCCAAAATGTTCATGAGCCTTGTGATAAGGGGCTGAGGCTTGGGAGAGAAACTAAGGGAGAGAGTCATAGAAATGATCCTGTAATCCAGAGGAGCCAATGAGGTCACCAAGCATGAGAACTTGGAGACCCAAAAAAAGAGATCAAGACTGACAGACCTCTGGGGAGCACCAGCACCTATGGATGATGGGCCACCGAAGGAGAATGAGGAGGAAGGGCCAGGGAGCTAGGAGGAGGACCAAGAGAGAACAATATCACAGCTCACACACACTCACATACTCACACACAAACACTCACATTTATACACAATCACACTCACACATTCACACTCACAGTCACACACATATACACATACTCACACTCACACACACACACACACACACACACTCACATTCATACACATACTCACACTCACACACACTCACATACTCACACACACACACTCACTCACATTCATACACATACACACACTCACTACTCACACTCACAATCACACATACACACACACACATACACACTCATACTCACACTCACACACACTCTCACTCACACTCACTCACTCACACTCACACACGACACACACCTATACTCACACTCACACACACACTCACACACAAACTCACACACACACTCACACACACATCACAATCACACACACTCATAGTCACACACACACACACACACACACACACACACACACACACACTCACACTTTCCACCAATAACAACAATAGCAAGAACAGGGTGGGGGGGTTCCAAGGAAAAAGATGGTCACCAGTTTTTTGGGCCACAAAGAAATCAAGAAAGATGAGACCTAAGGAAAGATGATCGGTGACTTTAGCAAGATGGAGGCTGGTGAAAACTTAGGAAAGAGCAGCGGCTGCTAGGTGACCAGGTCGCTGATCATATTGCAGGGACTGGGAAGAGAAAGGAAAGTGAAGGAAATTCAGACAGGAGGGGCAGAGAGAGCCAGACTCAGCACTGGAGGGAAGCGCAAGGGAGTGTGGGACTGAGTGTGTGTAAGCGTGACTGTGAGTGTGTGTGTGTGTGATTGTGAGTGTGAGTGTGTATGTGTGAAGCCACTGTTTGTCCCTTGATCTGCCTTGGTTTCCTCATCTCTAAAATGGGGGTAATAATAATAACTCCTCCCCACCCCCAGTGTTGTGGTGGATATCTGCTACCATACATGTACATTGTTTAGCGCTTTTGAGTAATTTCCCACTCTCCTGGGCCAGAAAAGGGCAAAGGAAGCGACCAAATATCATGGACTTGAGAGTTGGAAAGAACTTAAAAGTCATTTTATCCAACCCCCTCATTTCAGAGGCGAGAGCTGGAGGATGCCGGGCCAGGTCTGCCAAAGGAAGTGGCGGCCCGTAAATGGCGCTCAGGGGCTCATGATCCAAATCAGAGTCATCAGTGCACAGGGGAAGAAACTGAGATTCAGAGAGGGCAAGCTCTCCACCCAAGAGCACACAGTAGGGCCGGGCCTGGTAAAGCCCAGAGCTGCTTCTTTTCTCTCTGGAGAGAATGGGTGCCCAGGCAACCCAAGGGCTGCATTATTTCCCCGCCGGAGGGATGGGACGGCAGGGCAAGTGGAGGTTAAATTTCAGCAGCCTCCTGAGGCCGGCTCGTTAATTAATTGTGGAGCTCCAGCTCCCTCCAATTTTCTTTGGTGCCCTAACATCCTGTTCATGAAAAACATTCCAGGGCCTTCAGGAACAAGTGGTAACTCCCAGCCAGGGGCCTTCTCGGGATGGCAGGGACCCAGGCAGGACTTTCTGGTTAGCAGGTTTATCCTCCCCGAGTATCTGACACCCCATAAAAGCTCCATTTACAGCTTCAGTCTCCGTCTTTGTTAAATTAACAGAGCAGCTTTATTTACTTTTAAAAAAAAATACAGAAGTTGCATTTTCAAAGTTTAAATTTAAATGCCAGATAAAATGGAAGCAAACCCCAGAGCATTTTCGGAGCCCTCTGCGACTGCGGGCCTGCCCCCGTGCAGCTCCGAGAGCCAGGCGGGCCCAGCAGCTGCTATTCTGCAGGGCAACTTCATGCTGGTTTTTCCCAAAGCTTCCCGGCCAGATCCTTTCTCTTCTTCTGAGTCCCAGAGGGCAGAGCTTCTATCTCAGCTGGGCAGGCTGGGTAAGGAACCCCCCTCAGCCAAAGCCCAGAGTCAGAGGGTGCTCCAGTGGACAAATCTCAGAAGCCTGAACCTTTTATGGCCCAATCCACGCTCACTGAGACTGTTCGGAGCCTCCAAGGCCAGCCAATACCCAGGAAGTAGCCCACCACCTTTGGGGTAACACTAAATGTCACCGACTCGGTAATCTTAGAGCTCCGGGAAATCCCGGATCTTCTCTGGAAATACCTCGGCTCAGTCCTGACTCTCCCATAAACTATACTTAGGGAGTTGCGTTTTAGAGCCCACTTCAGCACTTTACATTTAGTTTGATCAATTCCCTCTCATTAGCTCTGTCCCAACCTTTAAGCCTGTGGAGATTTTGAGGGCACTTGGCTATCCCTCCAAGCTTTCTATCATCTGCAATTGTGGGACCCTGTTAACCATATTTCAGGAGACTCTAAACTTTGTCATTGTTATTTTCTGGCCAGGAAATGGACCAGCAAAACGCAGAAGTTTCCCCCCCATCTTTGGGGTCACACACACTCCAAATCCAAGTCCGTATGATCAGAAAACTCAAAACCTCTCTGTGAGGATTTGTGAAGCATATTGTTTTAGAACGCGCATTAAGGGATTTTTTTTTCTTTTTATCAGTAGAATTTTAGACAACACTCACACATCTTCTAGTGAGATAATTCTCTCTCTCTCAGTATTTACTCCTGGATAATTTCCTTATTCATTCTCAGTCTGAGTCCTAAAGTAATTGAGAATTATATTTTTATACTTGCAAATTAAAGTGCCTTTCTCAGTAGTTAAAAATTAGCTCAGAGCCCCCCATTCCAATTTATTAAATATCACCTATTCAATGAACTGGAGAAACTTTTCCCATAATCATTTGCTGATGTACCTATCCATTATCAACCCCTTTTAATCTCCTTCTCTTAAAATATGTTTGCTATATCATTTATTAACAATGTAACAAATAATAAAAAATTAGTATTTATAATAAGTCACATGTGAAAAAGATAGTAGAAAAAAATCACTTTTAGCCATTATTACAATACTTGCTGACTCCTTCATTCCAGAAAGAGTGCTGTCATTCATTCCTCTCAGAATACCCCATCAAGAACCAGGAGATCGTTGTACACTACTGTATGAGGATCAATTCTGATGGACGTGGCCCTCTCCAACAATGAGATGAACCAGATCAGCTCCAATAGAGCAGTAATGAACTGAACCAGCTACACCCAGCGAAAGAACTCTGGGAGATGACTATGAACCACTACATAGAATTCCCAATCCTTCTATTTTTGTCTGCCTGCATTTTGAATTTCCTTCACAGGCTAATTGTACACTATTTCAAAGTCTGATTCTTTTTTTTTATTAATTTTTATAATCTATAACATTTTCTTTGACAGTACATATTCATAGGTAATGTTTTTTTTTAACAACATTATCCGTTGTACTCCCCTTCTGTTCCAAATTTTTCCCCTCCTTCCCTCCACCCCCTCCCCTAGATGGCAGGCATTCCCATACATATTAAATATTTTATAGTATATCCTAGGTAAAGTCTGATTCTTTTTGTACAGCAAAACAACTGTTTGGACATGTGTACATATATTGTGTTTAATTTATACTTTAACATATTTAATATGTTTTGGTCAACCTGCCATGGGGGGGGGGGGAAGAAAGGGAAAGATTGGAATGAAAGGTTTGACAATTGTCAAGGTTGTAAAATTACCCATGTACATATTTGGTAAATAAAAATTATTAATAAAAAAAATCTTTTTCTCAAGAATTTTCTTCACTTTACAAAATACAAATTAAATCCCGATTCTCTCAGAAAATAAGTTCTCTTAGCCCCTTTCCTCTCTTTGGCGATCAAGGTCTTCATTCTCTCTACAATAAGAGGAAAAAACTTTTGTCTCCTCAGGAACAGGATGACAGCTAAGCTGTTTTCATTCAACCTTCCATTCATGCTTAAATACACAGTAACTGTATCTCTAGTTTATGGAAAAGATTATTCATGCTGTTGTTACATTTTATAGTTGAACATTTATGGAGCATTCTGAGATCCTTAAGGATATTTTTATTCGCCTCGCTATAGATACTAAAAGTACTAAAGGTTTTCTAAATTAACAAAATTAATTTTCCTCAAACCCATTTTCTTAGCAAAAGAAGAATTTAATCTTTAAATCTAAGCTTTGCGCTTTTCCTGGCTCGGTCTCCACCTGGGCCTACAACTTGGGGCTTACCCTTTTCCATGAAGGATTAGCAGTGGCGTGTAAGAACTGACAAGCAGAGGGAAATTCTTTTTCAATTGAAAAGTTTAACTTTTGCCTTCTTTTCCTATTCTATACAGAGGTCAGGTGCACATAAAACCAAGGGGCCAAAGGTTTCAAGTGATAAAATAAGAAATGTCTAGTTAGTTTTTCCTGATCCAGCTGCAGCTGGTCAGAGATGGGGGTGGGAGAGTCAGGAGAGTCCCAAGGGGAGCACTGGGATTCACCCAACACCAGGGCTCTGTGAGAGGGCAGGAAGAGGGGTGTAAGGAGAACCTGACTGACAGATGACCAAGCCTCTTTCCTCCCTGATGGAAAGGAGGGAAGGGGGAGGCAAACAGGTGTCAGAAGAGGGATGAGTGCTGTGACCCGGGAGGGCCGGATGCTAGGACGACCAAACTGAGTCGGGCAAGCTCCAGAGCATTGGGAGGAAGACCAGGAGCACATTTGGGGGTAGGGAGGGAAATCTGGTTCAGGCTTGGGGGGGAGGAGTTGCTAACTGTTCCAAGTTCCTTACAACTGAAATTTGCTGAGTCTGAGCCTTTGAACACTTCTTTCTCCTTCATATTTCTATATTTATCTTGAGAACTACCTGGCTCTCCTGGGCTCACATTTGCCAAAGAATTTAAGATCTCTTCTTTTCCCTGAACTTTTTATACCAGCTTTGCCCAAATTGTAGTGGACTATGAGTCCTTGACTGCCTTTCCCCTCCTTTTCTCTCATAAACTCCAGGACTATGTATTCAGATCTGGAAGTGACCTTAGAGACCATTCAGTGTAAGCCTTCATTTCACATATGGGGAAATTGAGGCACGGAGAGATCTAGTGATTTGCTCAGGATTCATTCACACCCCAACAAAATTCATAGAATTTAAAGCGAGGACTTCCTGATTCACTTACCCCAAGATTCCCCTCATTTTCACCTTTGAAACCTCCCTGACTGGAAAGAATCCGACCCAAAAGAGACATTCCCCTCACGATGCACTTGGGTCACTAATTATTCTTTCTTAGCTTTCCCTTCAACTCCTTCCTTCAAAAGCAAGTTTTCTACCTTTATCTCATCCAAATTAATTGGGTGAAAAGCTCACCTCCAAAGGTTCCAGATTGAGCCAAAAATGCCTTTGAGTGTGATAACGAATACTAATCATTCATTCAGCCAACACTTCCTAAGTGCCTGGACACGAATATTCTTATTAATAACAGTGGTTAGAGTTATGTGGCAATAGTCCTCTCTGGGGCGGATTTTCTATAAAATGCATGTTTTCAAAACCGTAACATGAGGGAAGTTGATAGGAATGACCTCGAAGGTTCCTCCCCTTCCAACCCCCTTCAGAATTCTGGAATTCTACAACTCTGGCTCTTGTCCCCCTTTTCTCTGCTCCATCATAGCCTTCTGAAAAATGTCTCAGGCTCTCTTCTTCTCACCCGCCACCTCCCTCTCCAAGCAAACAGCCTCAGCCCTCCAAGCTCCCTTACGGGTGCGCCCTAAATGTATTATTGTGGGTTTGAGTTCTCCAAGTCTGCAGCTGATGCTCCCCAAACTGGAGCCACCAGAGTGACCCAGACTGGGCCCATCCCTCCGTGGGCTTCTCTAGCTCCAGCCCAAGGATCTGCACCCAGGACACGATGAATGATGAGTAAATGATAGGAAAAAAACCACTTAGTGGGCTTTTCCTATGTGCCAGGTGCTGTAGAAAGCACCAGGAGCAAGCAAGATTGTCCCTGCCTCAAGGCAGGGGGAACCACAGCTTAAAGGGGAATAAAGGAGTTGTGAACTGGTCCAGTCATTCTGGAGAACAATTTAGAACTATGCCCACAGGGCTATAAAGTGGTACATACCCCATTACCCAGCAATACTTCTATCAGGTCTATATCCCAAAGAAATTAAAGAAAGGGGAAGTCATATCCGAATGACTTAGGGGTTTCCAGAAGTGGCTCAGAAAGCTGGTTCTAAGGGACTAGAGGAAAACCCGCCCAGGAAAATCCCAAGTTTAAGGAGAAGAGTTCCAATTCTGGTGGGAACAAGAAGAGGAGGATGGTCAGGGTGCTTAATGGGTCATTAGTAAATTGAAAAAAGAGTTTCTTGGTTTATAAATTAATTTAGCAACCTTGTATGCCATTACATAGTAAGTTAACAGATGCTTCTTAATGGATTGATAACTAAGCACTTACTAAGTGCAAGGATTACCATGGCCAAACTGCCTCCCCGGGGAAGAGCTGATGTCATGAGCCTGACCTCCTTCTCCAGGCTGGGACCCAGGCAGCAAACTGAGATGCTGGCAGCAGCAGAGGCTGCCTCCAACCTGTCTTGCTGGTAAAATCTGGAAGAGATCCAAGATCCCCGCATCTTATGGAAGAGCATCAATGGAGGTCAATGGACAATGGAGAGACTTAAGCGTATAATCAAACGGGTACCTTACTAAAGCAGGCCCATGGGCCAGCAATAGCAAGAATGATGTCCAGCAAGGACTGAGTAGACAAGCAGGACAGCCAATGGTGAAAGCAGAACAAGGGGGTAACAGCTGGGAGTCCAGGGGCTTCCCAAGGACTTACCAAGGGCTCTCTCCACAGTTATCAATGAGCCAAATCCACGGCCTTTTCTCTCCAACCACTATGTAGCCTTGGATACTATTGATCCCTCACTCTTCCTTGATACTCCTTTCTGGGTTTGGGGAGTTCCATTCTTCCCTGGTTCTCCTCCTGCCTAGCTGACTATTTCTTCTGTCTCTTTTTGCTAATTCAGACACCAAAATACTTTTCCTAAAATGCAGATCCAATCATGTCTCACACACACACACACACACACACACACACACACATACACACACACATAGATCCTTTTACTCAGAAAACTCCAGTGGCTTCCTATTATCTCTGGGAACAAATGCAAAAAGCCCCCTCCTCCCTGTGCACTCTTTTGACATTTCACTCCCTTCCTATGTCATCTTCAATCCAGTGACTGGATCCATGAATGAGACTCTCCATCTCTCAGCTCCGGCTATGTTCCTGTATCATTTGCCTGAAACATTCTTCTTCCTTTACTCCAATTACTGAACTCCACAGCTTCCTTTAAATCCCAACTAAAATCCCATCTTCTAATCTAAAGGAAGCCCCTTCTAGCCCCTCTTCATTCTAGTACCTTCTCTTGGTCATCTCCTCTTTATCTTGTAGATAGCTTGTTTTGTATAGATTTGTTTGCAGTTTTTCTTCTCATTAGACTTTGAACTCCTTGAGAACTCATTTGGGATAAACAATGCCTTGTACACACTAGGTGCTTGATAAATGCTTATTGAACATCCTGTTGACAAAGGCAAGTGGGCCTTCAATACAGTGAGGAAATCCTTAATGAGGGTCTTGAGTAATAATTCAGTTTGATAATTGAACAAACATTTATTAAGCACATGCCATGTGCTGGGATCCAGAATATATAAGAGACATGCAAAGTCATTCATTGTCCCCATCCTCAAAGAGCTGAAATGCTACTAGAAAGCTACAACTTGTATATAGATAAATGAATACAGCTGATCTGATGAACAAGTGACTATTTACAACATGGGAATGGAGGAAGATCAGGAAGAAGGTTCCACAGGAAGTGTCAGCTGAATTGGGTTTTGACTGAAGATGGGTTTTCATCTTTTTTATTAAAAAAGGATTAGTTATTCATTTTGCCATTTGTTTAAATTTTTTTTTCAGTTTCAAATTCTCTCTCATACCTCCCCCACCTATTGTGAAGTCAAGCAATAAGATACCCATTATACATGAAGTCATATAAAACATATTTCTATATGAGCAATTCTGAGGAGAAAAGCAAGAAAAATAAAGTGAAAAAGAATGCTTTATTCCACACTCAGAGTTCATCAGTTCTCTCTCTGAAAATGGAAAATCCTTTGCAATTGTCTTGGATCTTTGGAGACTAAGTATATCGATCCCACTTGATCATTGTTACATAGCTGTTACTGTATACAGTGTTCACTTCACTTTGCATCACTTTTTATGTCTTCCCAAGTGTTCTCAATCCATCACTCTCATCATTTCTTATAGGACAATAATATTCCATTACACTCACATATTGAAACTTTTTCAGCCAGTCCCCAGTTAACAGACATCCCTTCATTTTCAATTCATTACCACCACAAAAAGAAGTGCTATAAATATTTTGTAAACATAAAACCAGTTCCCCTTTCTTTAATTTCTTTGGGATATAGACCTGATAGAAGTATTGCTGGGTAATGGGGCATGCACCATTTTATAGCCCTGTGGGCATAGTTCTAAATTGTTCTCCAGAATGACTGGACCAGTTCACAACTCCACCAATAATGCATCAGTGTCCCTATTTTTTCACATCTTCTATGGTATTTGTCAATTTCATTTTCTGCAAAGACAAGTTTTCAAGAGGGGATATAAGGAAAGGAGTCTCCAATCATGAGAGAGAGCATATGCAAAGACACAGAGGCAGGAAATGGATCCCATGGGACGAAAATGCGAAAAGGTAGCATTTAATCCACAATCTTGAAAGACTTGTTCACATTGAGTTCAAAGCCAACTAGAAAAACTGGACTGAGCTGCCCAGACAAGAGGAAGTACTGATTCCTGGACTAGAATACTTTACTTAGAGCTGGACATGTGTTCTTCCTTAAGAAAAGCAGTCATTTTCGGGGTCCCTTGCTCCCTTTACCATCAATTATCAAAGCACTGTGCTCAGCAATCAACAAAATACATTCCAGTGGCAAATTCCCAGCTACAAGATTCAAAGGATAATATACTTGTAATAATGCAAAGAATACAGATCTTATGTTATAACAGTTATTTACAGATAGAAAGTGTGAAGGGCTGAAACTCTTGAGTCAATGCACTAAGGTCGGACAATTGAGCACTTGAAGCTAAATTGGACACAATTTTATAAGAATATGCTTGGAAAATGGCCCTTCCCACTATCCTGTGCTGGCCCCATCGTTTAGGGTGTGCAGTGAGTCTAAACAGGGTCACTTCTGTATGAGGTCACAGAGATCCTACGCATCCACTCTCTCTTCACTTCTACCGCTGAATACCAAGAATAAAGACTTTTGCTTATCCTGACTCTGGCTGATTCTACAATATCCAGGGTGCTAACGCGGTCGCCACAGAGAGTGTGATTAAAAAAACACAATTTCACAAGGAATTATAAATGGCTTCTTACCAGATCACTCTATTAATGCAAGTTCTTCCTGATGACAAATAAATTAACAAATTCTCAACCACAGCAAACCATTCACGGACAAAACAAAAAGGAGGAGAGAAGAAAAAAGGGCGGAAGAAAAGGGGAGAGTAGTGAAGGAGGTAAAAAAAGAAAAGAAGAAAGGTAGGGAAGAAGGGAAGGAAGGAGGAACAAGAGAGAAAAGAAGGAAGGAAGCAAAGATGGAAAGAAAGAAGAAAGGAAGGAAAGAAAAACAAGGAAGGAAAGAGAGAAAGAAAAGAAAAGAAGGAAGGAAAAAAGGAAAGGAAAAAAGAAAGGAAAGAAAGGAAGGAAAGGAAAGAAGGAAGGAAGAAAAGGAATAAAGGAAAAAAGAAAAGAAAAAGCTGCCTCAGTTTCCTCTACCTGATAATCACAATTGTCTTTATGGAAAAGACAATATAAATCTTTGTTAAATTATTATCTGCTTTCAAAAGATGAGGGAACCAAGGGTCCCAGAGGTGAGCCGGTTTACCTCCAGCTGCTGAGCAGCCTGCAGAACACTGATTCAAGATCCTGTTTTCTTGTTCCAAGTCATTCAGTATCGTGGTCCTCACGTTCCTTCTGCCAGAGGAAGGAGTATCGGCTACTTGGATACTCTGGAAACTCTGGGGAAGTGGGTTCTGTAAAAAGACAGAAGACATGAGTCCTGGGAAGTACAGCTCTGCCCCATCTCCCCAGCAATGTCAAGAAGAGCTGCCCCCCCTTCTATTATCCAAGCTCTTTGGCCACAGCAGAGGTGTTTAACATTTTGCTCACAAAGGATTTATTCAGTGTTGGAGTCATGGACAGTAACTAATGGGGTGTTTCGAGAAATTCTCCCCCTTCACTCAGGAAAGTCTGCGTGCTGGGCCCTAGCCAGTGTCTCTAGTAGTTCATCCAGAGGTGGCCACTGCGGTCTCAGCTGCCCATCTGGGCTAAGGGAGGGGTCCAAGGCAAAGCTTCTGCTCGTGGGCTGGAAGGTGACTTTGCCCCAAATCCCACGAGTTTGTGTAATTCACTCTGTGTATTTGGGTTTCACTTCCTTCCTCTGTGACATGAGAAGTGGGGCCACATGAAGGCTAAGGTCGCTCCCAGCTCCGAATCATTGTGCCCATTCCTTCTGGTGATGGGCAGCTCATCTCCTCCCCCTTTAGGGTCTTTCTACCTCTGAGGACTTCCCTAGGTGTGGAACCCTCTCTGCAACCTCCCTCCTCTGCTCCTAATTTCTGCCTCCCAAGGCCAAGAACAAAGTTAATGGCTCTTTCCCAAGTCAGTCATTCAGGAACCTCAAGCCAGCAATCCCAAAGTTGTGGCTGGAGCTGTGCCAGCAGATGAGCACCCACCCACCCTGGGGTCCCGCCAGAGGTGTCGCCAGGAGTTCAGCCACGTCAGCTGGGGATAATGGCCCCATTGTGGAGAACAATGGAGGCAACGGGTCGGAAAGGACCAGGCAGCGCCCATTGGACTTCTCCAAGGGTGAAATTGACGGCACTGGAGCACTTGTTTGCCACCAACGGGCCATCGCCCACCTTCCCATTCAGAGGCTTGTGGGAGGAATAGGCCCTGCCCTGCCTAATGATTTAGCAGCCGGGATGTCGCCCGGGTTTCTTTGCTAAGGAGGCCCACGGACGTCCTTTTCTTCCCAGATGCGTGTTTTGGTGACCAATTTCAAAATGGCCTTAACAGTCGCATCTAAAACACATGCGATGGCCCGCTCTGGTGCACATGGCCTGGGGAAGCTTCTCAAGGGCTGTCGGAGAGCACAGCCTGGGAGGCTCCTCGGAGCACATGGCCTGGGATGCGGGGCTGGCATGAGAGTGCACTGGCGCCTGGCTGGGGACCCTCTTACAAGGCCCGGCCACCGACGGCTGTGGCAAAGCTTCCGGAGACTCCATGCTCGGAGGCTTCCTTTAAGGGGTGCTTGCCGTCCCTGCCCCATCTCTTTCCCTTCCCAACCATTCTCCACCCACAACAAAGGCAAAGACAGAAAAGGATCTCATCCCCACACAAGAATTATTTAACAACTGCCTTTTCAATGCCATTTTGGGGGAATCTCCTTATTGGAGAGAGAGCATCTGAGCCCGGCCAAGTCCTTTAACCTCCTAAGACCAAGTTGTTGACTCACACCTTGGTGGAGGACGTCTCACTGTTTGGGAATTCCTTATCTAGAGGAACTCAAGGGCCCCGGGCCTTCAGCTCTCCCTAGCAGGGCTGTGAGTGACCCGAGCCAGAGAATTCTGACCTGTTTTGACTGACCCTGAACGTCCCTGTGATGCTTGGGTCCACGTGGAGGGAGTTGGGAGAGGATTGTTGTGTTGGGGGTAGAGCACCAATCAAGGCATTTATTAAGCACCTACTGTATGCTGGCCATGAGGATACAAAGAAATACAAAAGGCAGTCCCTGCTCTCAGGGGCTCAGTCCAATGTGAGAAACAATACTCTTGACAAGTAAATCTGGAAAAGGCTTTAAAGTAGCCAATTTCTGTCAGGCTGCAGGGTTGGCAAAGTGCTTTATTTCACTCAGCCCTGACTGACAGGCTCCTCTCAATGACATTGTTCCCTGCTACAGGACATAAATTCAGAGCCCTGGGCAGCCAAAAGCCTCAGAGGAAACAGGGAAACAACTTCTCAACTATCAAAAGGGATTCACGGTGCAACAGGAGAAGGGGCCATTTCCTAATTCACTCGCCCTTCAAGGGAACAGTTAAAATGGGAGGACTCTGGTTTTTCATTATAAATGGACTGGCTTCCTCTGGAGTTGGAAATAAGAAAACTTGGACTGTGTGTTCTTCCCAGAAACAAAGCCTGGGGACTCAGGGTTGTGGCTCACTGCTCCCCCTCCACTTTGGGCATTCTCCAGACTTTGGGGTTTGCTGCACTGTGCTCCTGGACTATATCAGACCATCCACACCATGACTGCAGCCTTTCCTCTGCCGAGAAGATTTATCTTTTGTGCACAGGAACATACACATCCACTGTACGGGCCCCAGGATCTGAGCAAGAATCCACCTCGGCCCTCTTTTACTCCCTGTATGACCTATGACCACTCACTTGACCTCTTTCAACCCTTTTTTTTTTCATCTGCAAAATGGGGATAATAATGGCACTCATCTAACAAACTCATTGTGGGGATCAAATGAGATGTTTGTCTATAAATCTTAAAAAGGTTAAAGACATTAGCCATTTTTTCAAGTACTTTTAATACAATCCCCTATAAGACTGTAAACTCCCTAAAGATGAGGACCAAGGTGCTTCACATTTCCATGCTCAAGCTCTTGTAAGGAATTAATGCTTGTTTGCTGAGTGAATCTGGGCACTGGCCTTTTATTCCCTTTACTTTGTGGTCAGATGCATGTGAACATTGGAGGAAGAGGGGAAGGAGAAAAAGAATGAAGAGGAAGAGGAAGAGAAGAAGGAGGAGAAGGAGGAGAAACAGAAGGAGAGGAAGAGGAGGAAGAAGAAGAGGAAGAGGAGGAGGAAAAAGAGGAGAAGGAGGAGGAGAAGCAGAAAGAGAAGAAGGAAGAGGAGGAGGAGAAGGAGAAGGGGAAGAGGAAGAAGAAGAAAAGGAAGAAAAAGGAAGATGAGAAAGAAGAAAAGGAAGAAGGAGGAGGAGAAGAAGAGGAAGAAGAAGGAGGAGGAGGAGGAAATAATGCACAAACACAGTGACAGGAGAAGGAGGGAATTCCATCCAGTGTATGTGTGTATCTCCTCCAAGCTAAGCAGAGGAAAATGTAGCACAGAGAAAAGAGCTCCAAGTGTGAAGTCAGAACATGGCTCTGAGTTCTAATGCTGGGCATCCTCTAGGCCTCAGCTTCCTGCTGTGTAAAATGCAAGGTTTGGAGCAGATGATTCCTTAGGCCATTTCCTGCTCCACTTGGAGGATCCCCCACTCTCACCAAGGCTGGATGGTTCGCTCACTAGCTCAGAGCACTCTCTCAGTCCCGGCCACTGCCCACAAACTCGCTATGACCAGGAACAAGACCCCTCCCCTGGTTTGCCCTCAGTTTTCCAATTTTAAAAGTGGCAGCCGTTAAGTCGCCAAAGTCTCTGGTGCTTTCTGGTCCTAACCTGTGATTTTCTGATGGCAAACATACCGAGAGCCTTCCAACCATCACTGTATGACATGAGCTAAAGTCTCTTCCCCTTGATCACTCATACCCTCGCCACTCCTAACATTCAATGCCCCAAACCCGAGGCAGTCCTCTGGACCTCCCTGGTCTCTGGGCCGCTCTTTCCCCTTTGGTGCCTAGCACAATGCCTTTACACGTGGCACACAAATGCCTCTCGATTGCTTAACTCTAAGATGAACTCACCATCTGTCTGGAGCCCCGGACAGCTTCGTACCAAGACCTTACTCTTCTTGCCCCACTCACCTCTCCATGACTCCTTACTTTCCAAAGGTGAACTTGGGGCCTAGATAGGGCTGCCATCTTCCTGCTAGGTTGGGGTCCCCGTGGAAAGGAAGCTGTGCATCCCATAAAATAGTGTGAATGCATCTACAAAAATTCTGGGAAACCTAATGCTTAGGTAGTCCCAGGACCCAGCTCTTGGTCCCAGCCAATGCCCATCCAAAGCAGAGCAAAAGTCCCCTGAAATGGCTCCAGGTACATCAGGGGCAAAGAGATGTAGGAGTTGAGGAGGGGGGTTTTTGCCTGAATTTCACAAATGCCTTAGCCAATCATCCTCCCTCCCCTCTGGCATGGTGCAGTGGAAAAGATGGGATTTGGTCCTGGCACAAGAAAGGGAGAAAGCTAATCTCCCTCTGTTGTGGGCTGGCACAGGGCCATGCCTGACAACTGACCGGATGAAGCCCCCCCCCCAACCTGCTGAGTCTCTCTGGGGTATCTGGCCCTGAAAATGCCCCAAACCAATTAATTCCCAGTTCTTGTGAGGAGTGGGGTGGAGGGGGAAACCTTATCTTATCCTGTGAATGAGTGAATTCAATCAAAGGAAACATTTAAAATGAATTAATTCTTCTTTATCCACCCCCAACACCGCCTGGGCTCTTACCCAACCAAAAGGCTGGTATGTTGACAGGAGAAACATGCCTTCCCTGTCAGTCACCCAGCCAGGCCCGTTCTCACCTCCCCCAGCTCACCACCTGGGCATCCTTCTTCACCAATTAATTATTGGCCAAGCCTGAGCAAACTGAGGAGGGAGGAAGGGAGAGAGAGAGTGGCCCTGGAGAAGAAACAGCAGCAGAGAGCACGGACTTGAGCCCTATGGAAAGTGATGGCTGGCGGTTCTCCCTCAGGACCAGAGGAAAGGTTCTTTCAAGCAAAACCCCGAGAAGGAGCCTACATTAGGCCATGCTATGACAAGGGGGCCCTTAGGAGGTGGGAAGAGTTTGGGGCTAGGAGTCCAATCAGGTAATGTTATTAAAGGGTCAGGGAATACCTGATGAATTAGCTCTGGAGTTATCCTGCTCCAATGGCAGACAATGGTCATTACCCAGAAGCCCTCACTTGTTTTATTTGTTCCATTTGTGAGATGTTGTGTCATTTCCACCCATGTGTGTAGCTCTGCCCTCGGAACTCAAGGCTCATTCTTCCTCAAAAGTCCTTGGAGAACTTGCAAACCATCATCTTGTACCTTCTGAGTCTTATCCTCCCCAGATTTTGCTGTGGCAGGCTGTCCTTCACCTGCACATGGCCCTCCTCTGACCCAGGCTCTTCACCTGCCTAATGACCCTCTTCTGACCTGCTCCAGCTTATCAGAAAATCAGTCACCAAGCATTGATTAAGTGTTTACTATGTTTACTATGCCAGACACTGTGTTCAGCAATAGGGATAGAGAGAAAGGCAAACTCTAGCCCTGCTGTCAAGAAGCTCCCATTTAAAAGGGGGGACAACTAAATACACACAGGGTGTAGTCAGGGTAAATGGGAGGTGATCACAGAGAGGCATCTTTGGGGGAGGAGGAATTATGGGAAAGAACTCTTGTGTAATATGGGGCTTGAGTTGCATCATCAGTAAGCCAGGGAAGCAGGAGCTGAAGGTGAGGGTTCAGGGCACTCCAGCCCTGGGGACAGCCAGGGCAAAGGTACCGGGTAAGAAAAGGAAGCAGCGAGCAGGCCAGTGCTGCAGAATTGTAGAATCTCAATGCTTAGCACAGTGCCTGGAACAGTAGACATTTCATAAATGTCGGTTGATCGATTGATTAAAGTGTAAGGGGACTGGAAAGGTAGGAAGAACCCTGGTAGTCAAATAGGATTTTCTATTTCATTTGAAAGACAACAAGGAGTCACTGGAGTTTCAGTTGGAGAGTGACATGATCAGACACAGGTTTGAGAAAAATCATTTCAGCAGGTGAGAAGAGAATGATGGAGCTCAATGGAGACAGGCCAGAGGCAGGAAGACAAAGTCACTTGCAATTGTCTGCAAGGCAGTTGGGGATGGGAGAATGAAACAAACTATTAGGACTAGGTATTATTAGCCCATTATCTGGCCAGTACTGAGATGGTAAATGAACCCACGGGCTCTGATGAGGGTGTGGTACCAAGACCTGTACACATCCCTGATTAGGGCAGGTAAGCTGGGGAAAGATCCACTAAAGGAGATTAAGGCACAATCAGATGAGGAGACAAAGGGCCAGGAAAGGGAAGGGTCATGAAAAGTTTAAAAAAAAAGGGGGGGGGGAAATACAGGAAAGAAATGGGGGCTTGCAAAAAGGTCAAGAAGAATAAGGATTGAGAAAAGGCCATTGGACATGGCAGTTAAAATAAAATGTTGATAACTCCAGAGAGAGCTTTCAATTTCATGCTTAGATCAAAAATGAGATAGGAAGGAAAAGTTAAAAACCAAATGACAAGAGAAGAAAAGGAGGAAATGTTTACAATCTCAAGGATTACATCCGTGAAATAGAAAATAAATAGAATTCAATGGCTAATGGATATGATATTGTGTGGGCTTTTTAAAAGGACAAGGGAGCCGTAGGTGTGTTTATAGGCAACAAGGAAGCCATGAGTAGACTGAAAGAGATCAAAGATTAGGGAGAGAGTAAAAATTATAGAGGGAGAACTCTTCTGAGGAAGATAGGAAGAGGATCCCTCGTACATGTAGAGACATTTGCCTTATCAAGGAGAACCACCTCTTCATGTAAGATGGCATTGAAGGAGGAGATGGTGGCAGAAGGCATCTGAGTGATAGACAAGAAGGAGGAGGAAAATGGAGGAGGGGGGAAGGGAGATCTCAATGAATGTCTCTTTTTTTTTTTTTTTCATGAAATATGATAAAGGTCCACAGCTGAGAGACAGAGAATGGTTCAAGGGGACCAGAGTTTGAAGCTTGAGAGGGAGACGAAAAGGTCTATTTGGCTGAGTGGAATAGGAAATGGATTTGGAACGTGAAGCAAGATTGTCTTTCTAAAATACATCAGAACTGCTCAATAATCCAGATGAGACATGGCCAGAGCAGAGGACAGTGGGCTTGGACTCTGTGCCTCTCAATGTCTCATGTGCTTTCTTGGCCATTGAGTGAGGCCCGTTGAGTTTGGGACTCCTTAAACCCCCAGCTCCTCTACAGCTATGATATTACAAAGTCATAAATCCTTCCCCCCAACCACTGTCGCCTCCATCTTGCACCTGGAGACAGGATTCTATCCCCGGACCATTTTTATGACCTAAAGGGACTTGTTTGCAGTTCACCCTCTCCTGAAAGTATCTCTAGATTCAGCCCAATATTCTAAGCACTCCATGTGTTCCTGATTCCTCCTGGCTTTGTGGCATATCTGCTAGGTCCAAGGTGACTAGATCTTGTAGTGGATAGAGCAACAGCTCTGGTCAGGGAGACCCGAGTTCAAATTCACCCTCAGACATTTAGTACTTCCCAACTGTGTGATCCTAGGCACATCATTTGACCCCAATTACTGCAGCAAAAAAAAAAAAAAAAAAATGCTAGGTCAGCTCCCCCCTATTTTGAGAGAAATAATGTGGTGTGGTGGAGAAAGTACTGGACTTGGAAGCAGGAAGGAGGTTCCATCTCCTACCTCCATCATTTATGACTAGCTGTGTGACCCTGGACAGAGTCCCTCAAATTCTCAAGAGGTACCTCTATAAAATGAGACGGTTGGGCCCAGTGATTTCTATTGTCCTTCCAGCTCGAAGCCGAGGAGCCCATGACCCTGTAATCCTTCATCCAATGGTGGGCTAAAAATACCACAGCATTAGACATGACTCTTCTCTGTGACTAATGCCTACAGTTGGCTGGGAATTATTTTTTCCTCACTTAAGGATGAAATCCTTCATTTTTGACTTTCCTATTTCTGTTCTTGAACTTATCACATGCCATTATCCAAATTCACTTCCCTTCACTCTTCCCCCCTAGCTTGGCCCTTTTATTAGTGTTTTTATTAGTATCTTTTTTCCGTAAAGGGCAAAGCTCCACTATGGACTGGTTTGTGACCCTGAGCAAGATATAATTTATCCTGAGATCCTATTTTCATCTATGAAATGAGGATTAGACATATTTTTATCAGGTGACTTCCAGGGTAGCTTGTTATGCCCTGAGGAAAGGATTAAATCACCTTTAGAATGTCACATCCCTGAGATCTAGTATGCTTTTGTTGTAGACTTGTGATTACATTGTTCTTAAAGGGTTACTTATCACTCAGTAATGTTTTACAAGCTTGAATGCAAAAATTACCTAGGGAAGAACCTAATTTGACAATAATTGCTAAGAAAACTGTAGAGCTGAAAATCTTAAAAGTGGAAATCACCCAGATTGTAAAGGCTAGGCCATTTTTAAAAAATATTGAAGAGAACCAAAGAGGCAGAGTCAAGATATTCTAGTGCAAGTCAATGGTTCCCTCCAGTTCTCCCAGAAGTCCTTACCACAACCACTTAGAAAAGGCACCCAATGGAAGCCTGATCTGGAAAGCACCGAGAGAACAGCTTAGGAAGACAGACCGAGAGGTCTGCAGATACTGTGATGGCTACTGACTAGGAGTGCAGTGCAGGAAGCATTCAGCTCCCAGTGATAGCAAAAGGGCTGAGAATGAGCACAAGGACAGCAAGCACCAAGCAGAAAGAGATCCCAAGCACCCCCAGCCTGGGAGCAAAATCGGCATCCAACTGGCAAATTTGTCACCCAATATGTGGTCACAATTCCAGGGCAAAGGGGGACAGTCACAAATGAGAGAGACCTGAGCTGAGTACAAAATCCAAAACTTTAGCTGTGGGGCTTTGAACTCAAGAATAGAGAAGAGACTCAGATCTAACTCTTAGAGCATACATAAATCTGCTATGGAATAATCAGACCAAATCAAGGAGAGCTGATAGATCAGTCGCTGGGATCCTGAACTTCCCAAGAACTAGCAGTGACTGAGTCCAGCAGCAGTCTCCTGAACTCAACTCCCACAATTCAGCACACTGAATCTAGGTCAGGAACTTACAAAGCTCTGACCAGGAGGTCGATGAACAGATTCCTTCCTGGGTCAAAGGACTTCAGAAGCACACCGATTATTTATGTCTCCAGAATGCTGCATGAAGACAACAGAGATCATTTTTTTAAATATTGGAAACTGCCTACTGTGTGCTACACACTTTGACAAACACAAGGCATAGAATGTGATGGAAAACATAATCTTGCACTCAAGAAATATATTGCCCAATGGGAGATGCAACATAGGAAGTAGCTACCAGAGGGGCTGGTTTTAGTTGGGACTAAAAGGAAGGCAGGGAGGTCGTTAGGCAGAGTTAAGGAGAGAGTGCATTCCAGGCAGTCGGGATAACCAGAGAAAACGTCCCAGAGACAAGAGATCTGACTATCACTGGATCAAAGAGAATGGAGCGGAGAGTAAGGTGTAAAAAGACTAGAGAGCCAGGAGGTGGCAGGGTAGAAAGGGCTTTTAACGTCAAACAGATGACTTTGTATTTCATCCTCGAGGCAATGGGGAGTCTCTGAACTTTATTGAGGCCAGGTGTAAAATGATCATTCCTGCACTTTAAGTGGCTGAATGAAGGATCACTTGGAGTGGGAGATGGATGGCAGGGGGAGACAGATGAGGTAAGCTGGCCCACCAACAGGCTAGTGCAATAATCTAGCTGATAAGGGCCCTTACTAATGGCGGCTGTGTCAGAGGAGGGAAGGGGGTGTACTGAAGGGATACGAGGAGGAGATAGGGAAGAGTCAAAGATGACTCCTAGATAACTAAGAGGATGTTATTGCCCTCTGAGTAATACAAAAGGGGAGGGGAGAGTTTGGGAGGAAAGATGACAAGTTCTCTCTTGGCTTTCAGATGTCCACTGGCCATCCAGTTTGAGATGACTGAAAAGCAGTGGAAAATGAGAGACTGAAGGGCAGCAGAGAGATTGGGACAGGAGAGGGAGAATTGAGAATCATCAGCATAGAGGTGTGGAATCCCTGTCCCAAAGCAATATTGGATGAGACTTTCTCCTTATTGGTAGAAATGCATAGCTTCTTTCCCCTGTGGGGGGATGGGACAGAGATGGTAAAAGTGAGAGAGGTATAGTCTTCTTCACCCAGAAATCTTCAAGCTCCAAGCCTTCTTAGAGTATTGAGTTATTTTGGATACTCCTAGCTTCTAGATGGACAGTGGATAAACACTTCATGATGCTGAAGGAAATGACTGAGAAAACATGAGAAGGAACCAGATGTTTCCATCATGTCCCTGTCCCCAGCCTGCGACACTAAAAACTATGGGGAATTTCCCCTTGGGGGAGATCTAGGACCCATTCCATTGGTTGAGCTAAGTTATCTCACTCTAAATGGGAGAGCTCCCTCAATTTGTATTGTCTGGTAAATATTCTCCAGTGTAGACATTCTCAATTTGTCTTACTTAAAAATGGATTTTATTTGCTATTCATTATGTGTATTCATTGTAGAATTGGTATTATGTGTATTCATTGTAGAATTGGTATTATGTGAAAAAGGGGTCAAACTTTGGATAAAGAAATTGGGGTTCCCATTCTCTCCCGGGATAATGAGAAATCACAATCAGAAGTTAGATCGAACAGATATAATTCTAGTCTTGTAATTCTTGTTTCTCTGAGGAGAGCAGAATGACCTCTAACCCCAACTTCCTTCCTCTTCACCTGGCAGAAATGAATGTCTCCATTGGAGAAAGGTGGTTGAAGAAGAATCTAGAGATATTTTTTTCTGCCTCCCTCCAAGACAAACAATGACATCCCCACTCACATCCACCATAATGTTAAAGGCAGGGGGGAGCAAAAAGGAAAGTCATTCCCACACAAGACAGGTCTTGTGGACGCTCTCTTAGATTACAAATGTAATTAAAACCAAAGGGGCTGATGAGGTCACCAAGTGAATGGTATTGAGAGGGAACAGGATAGAGTTAAAGGGGATGATCTGATTGAGGAATCAACAAAAGATTTTGAGAAGGAGCAATTCGAGAAGTGGGAGATCGAGGAGACTGATGTCCCAAAATGCCACTAAAGAGAAGAGACGATCAAAGAAGAGCATGATCAATAGTTTCATGACAGGATAAGCATTGAGAAAAGGTCATCTGACAAATTTTGAAGTCAGAGTGTAAGGAGTTAAGAAGGGAGAAGAGAGCAAGGGCAGGCATCTAGTGTAGACAGCCCAGTCAGAATTAGCTATGAAGGGCAGAAGAAACCTGGGATGATAATCAGGATAGAAGGATCAAGTTCGGGATGGTTTAGTTTTTGTTTGCTTGCTTTGTTTTTAAGGAGAGGGAAAATATAACCATATGTGTAGCAAGTAAGGAAGGAGCCAGTGGAGAGCAAGTAATAGAATAGGGGTGACGGAGGAGGAATTCTACTGGAAAATATGGCATAGAATAGGATTGCTTGAATAAGGTAAGCTTTGTTGAAGAGTAAGCCCTCTTCATTGTGGCAGATGTGAGTGGAGGAGATAATAATGGCAAATAATATACTTACTATAATCCAGGAACAAGTGATAAGTGCTTTATAATTATTATTATATTTAATTCTCACACAACATCACTGGGGGGTGGGGCAAACACAGATGAAGTGACTTTTTGAAGGTCACAGATCTAGTAAGGGACAGAGTCCAGATCTGAATGTAGTTGTCCTGGGGCTCCGGGCTCAGACCCCATTGTACTGTGTGGCTGCCTACATGGCAGAAGGAATGTGAATAAAAAAAAGATGAGGAAGAGGGGAGAAGAAGGAGCTTACAATCAATCATGTCCTTTTTTCCCCTATATACCATGAGGCAATGTTCTCAGTGAGAGGAGGCAGAAACAGGGAGCCATGACAGATTTGAAGAGAAATGAAAAGGTTTGGAACAATTTGAATAGAGAATGAGTAAGTGAGCTGATAAAGCACATATAGTAGGATTGTCTGATAACAGAAAGGGTTGTTTAAGACAAATTTATAGTGGCCCCAGTCAGGAGACTTCATTCAGTAGCATGTATGGAGAAGTGAAGCAGTAAATGGGAGGTGTAATGCAATACTGAAGTTTGGAAGGGGTCAGTGATATAAAAAGGGGTCAAGGGACTCAAGACAGTGGACAGTTGAAATGGTTGACCAAGAGAGTTGAAATGGTTCAATCCTCTCACAACAATGAGTTCAACTCACTGATTGCCAAGAGATCAAGATGAACAGGAGAGAGTAACGAGTACAGGGAAAATGATCTGAAAATGAATTGAAGGGTCAAGAGATTGAAGGTCACAGTGTAATTAAGAGTAGAATTATATAAAGGAAGGCAGAGGGAGAAGTGAGGGCCTCATTTCATCAAAAAAAAAAAAAAACCAACAATAATAAAGAACTACTAATAAGACAGAGAAACTCAAGACACAAAAACAAAATAAAACAACGGTTTAAAAACATGCAAGCAGAGCCTCAGAGGAAAATGCAGATTAATAAAATTTCTAGAAGAGTTAAAGGAATTTTTTAAGAGTTAAAAAATTGGTGTCAAAAAACAAATAAGATCAGTAGGAAAATGGGAAAACAAAGGAGAGCCATGCAAAAGAAAAAATTGTGTAAAGGGAATTAACAACATTGCTGAAGAGAATAACAGCTTAAAAATTAGAATTGGTCAAATGGAAACTATGCCTTATTTATACCAAAAATAATACAAGCAATAATATAAACAATAACAAAACAAAAAAAATAATTCAAAAAAGTCAAAAAACTGGGAAAAAGAAGAGAAAATAGATTGAGGCAGATAAGTTGAAAAGTATTGGATTATTTAAAAGTCATGAACAAAAAAAAAAGAGTCTGAGAGATTACTTGAGAGTAACGGAAAGGAGTGCACATATTTCTTAGTTATGCAGGACATGTTTACAAAAATTCACTATTAGGGCTTTAAACATGAAAAATGAAGAAATAGCAGAAATATTGAATTTATCTTTTTCTGACTATAATACAACAAAAGTAACATTCCACAAATGGCCTTTGAACAATGATTAAAAATTAATCAGAAAACAAATGAGTGGGTCAAGGAACAATTCACAGAAATAATCAATAATCTCATTTAAAATAATGGCAACAATGAGACAACATAGCAGAATTAGTGGGATATAGCCAAAGCAGTAAGGTAAATGTTATATATCTAAATGCTCACCTCAGTTATAAAAGGATATTAGAAGCTATTTTGTCCAACTATGTAACAATAAAACTGGAAATCTAAATGAAATGTATGAATATTTTAATTTTTTTTTATTCTACCTCTCTTACTTCCCTTTTCATTTACATTTCATTATATGGAAGAATTTTGGGAAAGAAGTCAACAGCTTGGGCAAGGAAGCATAAAAAAAAAAAAATGACTGAAGAAAACAATCCCTCCAAAGTAGAATTTGCCAAATGAGAAAACAATTCACTGAAAAAAGCAACTCCTTTAAAAGTAGAACTGACCAAATAAAAAAGAAGATACAAAAGCTAACTGAAAAAAAATTAATTCCTTAAAAAAATAGAATGGGGCAAATAATGACACAATATGCCAAAATTTATGGGATGCAGCTAAAGTAGTTATTAGGGGAAATTTTATATGTTTAAAGAAATTAAATGAATTGGACATACAACTAAAAAAGCTAGAAAAAAGGAAAAAATTAAAATTCCTTAAAATGATAAACAGCATTTAACCTAAAACCATCAGCAAACATTATGTGTAATGGAGATAAGGTAGAAGATTTCCCAGTAAGATCAAAGGTGAAATAGGGATATCCATATTACCACTATTATTCAATAAAATACTAGCAGAAAGAGCAGAAAACGAAATTGAAAGAATTAGAATAGGCAATGAGAAAACAAAACTCTCACTCTTTGTGGATGATATGATGGTCTACTTAGAAAATCCTAGAAAATTAACTTTAAAAGTTCTTGAAATAATTAACAACTTTTGCAAAATTGCAGGATAAAAAATAAATGCACATCAATCATCAGCATTTCTATATATTACTAATAAAGTCCAGCAGCAAGAGAGAGAAATTCCATTTAAAATAATTGTAGACAATATAAAATATTCAGAAGTCTATCTGCCAAGACAAATAAAGGAACTATCTAAATATAATTACAAAGCACTTTTAATACAAATAAAGTCAGATCTAAACAATTGGAAAACTATCAATTGTTCATACATTGGTCAAATATAATAAAAAATTACAATTCTATCTAAATTAATTTACTTATTCAGTGCCATACCAATGAAACTACCAAAAATTATTTTTAGAGCTTGAAAAATTAACAATAAAATTCACTTCAAGAATATCAAGGGAATTAATTTTTAAAAATGCAAAGGAAGGTAGTCTAGCCATGCCAGATCTAAGATTATAGTATAAAGTGGCAATCATCAAAACTCTCTGGTCCTGGCTAAGAATTAGAGTAGTGAATCAATAGAAATAGATTAAGTCCACAAGGCAGTAGTAAATGACTATAGTAATCTACTGGTTGATAAACCAAATACTCCAGTTTCTGGAATAAGATCTCACTATTTGACAAAAACTGCTGGGAAAACTGGGAGGTAGTATGGCAGGAACTAGTCATGCATAGACATCTCACACCTTATACTAATTTAGAGATAAAGGGTGACAACACAAGCAAATTACATATCTATGAGAAGGGAAAAACAATCTGTGACCAAACAGGAGATTGGAAATGGAAAATGGATAATTTGGATTACATTAAATTTAAAAGGTTTTGTACAAACAAAACCAATGCAACCAAGATTCAAAAGAAATCAGGAAGTTAGGGAACAATTTTTACAGCTAGTGTTTTTGATAAAAGACTCGTTTATAAACTATATAGAGATTTGAATCAAATTACTAAGAATAGGGGCAGCTAGAGCACCAGCCCCGAAGTCAGGAGAACCTGAGTTCAAATCTGGCTTCAGACACTAAATACTTCCTAGCTGTGTGACCCTGGGCAAGTCACTTAACCTTAATTGCCTCAACAACAACAACAACAAAAAAAATTACTAAGAACATAAGTAATTCCCCAATTAATAAATGATCAAAGGATATGAATGTGTGTTTTTTAAGTAAAGAAATTAAAGCTATCCATAATCATATGAAAAAAATTATCTAAATCATTATTGATTAAAAATTCAAATTAAAACAACTGTTAATATAATGAAAAAAGTTATTGTCAATATAACAGAAAAAAGGAGAATGCTAAATGTTGAGGAAGATGTGAGAAAACTGGAATACAAATGCATGATTGATGGAGTTGTGAACTGATGCAATCATTCTGAAGAACAATTTGGAACTATGTCCAAAGATCAATCAAACTGTGTCATATCCTTTGATCCGGCAACACTTTTAATGGGTGTACATCCCAAAGAGATCATAAAAAGGGGGAAATGACCCATATATCCAAAAACTATTTATCCCAGCTCTTTTTTATAATGGGAAAAAGTTGGAAATTATGACAATGCCCATCAATTGGGAAATGTATGAACAATTTGTGGTATATAAATGTAATGAAATACTACTATTCTATCAGAAATGATGAGCAGGCAGATTTCACACAGATTTATGTGAACTGATACTGGTTTTCAGACTGTATAGTTTCTTCTCTGATTGCAGATGGCATTTTCCATAACAAATATTTTGAAATTGTCAGAAACATACTATTTTCACTTTTTTGGCTTTGTTATCTTTCTTTTGCTTTTTCTCTTTTGTTTTGACTCTTCTTTCCAACATGTCTTATGTGAAAATATGTTTAACATGACTGTACATGTATAATCTGTATCAGATTGCTTCCTGTCTTGGGGAGGGGGAAAGAAGGGAGGGAAGGAGAAAAAATTGGAACTCAAAATCTTATAAAATGAATGTTTATATATTTTATCATGTGTAACATATATTGGATTACTTACCATGAAGGGTAGGGGATGGGGAGAAGGGGGGGGGGGAATTTGAACACAAGGTTTTGCAAGGGTCAATGTTGAAAAATTATCCTTGCATATGTTTTGAATATAAAAAGTTTCAATTTAAAAAAAATAAAGAAACAAATGACAGAGAAACAAAAAAGCCAAAAAAAATTTTAAATGAATGTTTAAAACTGTTTTTACATGTAATTGGAAAAAATTAAATGTTATTAAGTACAAAAAACAATTAAGAACAAACTAAATAGCTAGAATATTCAGTCTTTGTGGCTAGCTCATTGCAATATAATAAAAATGACAATACTACCAAAATTAATGTATACTTATAATGCTATACTAATCAGATTACCAAGGAAATATTTACAGTTTTTATATAAAATAATAAGATTCATTTGGAAAAAACAAAAGATATAGAATGTGAAGGGAAATGATGAAATGAAGTATAGGGGAGGAGCAATTCCAAATCTCAAACTGTATTATTAAGCAGTAATTATCAAAACCATCTGGTGTTACTTAAAGAATAGTGAGATAGATCAATTGAACTAGACAAAGGAGACTTATAAACACTAGAACTCAATAACCTAATGTTTTATAAAGTATAAAACATATCACCTAGAGGAAAACATTACATTTCACAAAAAATTGTTAAAAAATAAATAAAAAAAGAAAGCAGCCTGGCAGAAATGAGGGGTAGACCACCATTTCATACCATATATCAAAATGCATTCTAAATATTTACATAACTTTAGTGTTAAAATCATGCTGTTTTAAAAATAAAAACAGATATATATGCCTCTCACAGCTATGAGTTAAAGATATATCTTTAATCAAACTAAAGATAGAGGCAATTAAAAAGATAAAATCATTCAATTTGATTACTTGGAACTGAAAAGCTTTTGCACAGACAGTATTAATGTTGTCTTAGAATAAGAAAAGATCAAATCAGAAAAATCTTTGTATCAAAATTTTCTAATAAGATTTGGGTATACAAGATGTATAAACAATACACATATATACATGTATGTGTTTACATATGTTTATACATAGAGACAGACAGACAGACAGACATAGGTGTGTGTATGATTAATGGTCATTCCTGGTTAAGAGATCAAGGAATATGAAGAGTTCTCAAAGGAACTCCAATAGGGTAATGACCATTTGGGGGAAAAAAGTCCCAGATCTCTAATAAGAGAAATACAGATCAAAACAATCCTGAAGTTTATTTTCACACACTATAAATTGATTTTTAAAATGACTCCCAAAATAGTAATGTCCAATTTCGGAGGTGTTATGAGAAGATGGGCATATTAATACATTATTGATGGAGCTGTGGGTGGTATATCCATTTTGGAAAACAACCTGGAATTATGCAAAATAACTGAATGAATTGAAAAGTCCATATCTTTTCAACCAGAAACTCTGTTGGTAGAATTATTCTCCAAAGAAGTCATCAATAAAGGGAAAAAAAGTCTCCACATATGCCAAAATATTTATAACATCACTTTCTATAATAGTATCAGAACACTAATACAGAATTGAAAATAAAATGTATACATCATTTGGGGAATGATTAAACAAATTGTGCTACATGAATGTTATAGAATACTACTGTGCTGTAAGAAATTATGTGATGAATACAAAGAAGCATTGATAGATCTATATGAACTGAAACCGGGGGAATTCAGCAAAGCAAACAATAAACACAATTAAAACAATGTAAATTGAAAGAATGAGACAACCAAAAATTAAAAGTAAATGTGACAAAATTTAAAGATCAGATGGGATTCCCCAAAAAAAAAAAAAAAAAAAAAAAAAAAGAGTACACTACCACGTACTTATACCTCTGTGGAAATTGAGTCTATAGATGTTACTCATTGAACATTTTCAGAATTTGTTGCTATATCCATTAGTTGTACTGACTTTTTCCCCCTTTCTTTAAAAAAAAAAAAAAAAAAAAAAAAAAAACTTTCTATTGAATGGGATGATTCTCTGTGAGAGTAAAGAAAAGAATACATGGGATATTGTGGTGACATAAGACATAGAAAATAACCAAAAAAAATTTCATTTTTAAAAAGAAAGAAATGTCAGGAAAGGCAGTAGTTGAATAATAGCTATATTCAGAAGACTTAGCTTTAAATTTTGTCTCTGACACCTACTGGCTATGTGACCTTTGGAAAGTCATTTGACCTTTCAAGGACCAGAGTCAATTCTCTAAGACTTATCAGTTTCATAGAGAAAAATTTCCCATAAGGCACTCCCTAAACCAATGACATTAAAAGTTTAACTTGAAACATAAATTGACAAATGAGGAATTTAGAAAAATATTGGAGAGCATGTAGGGGCTGACACAGAATAAACAAAACAGAACCAATAAAATTAGCATATGCAGTGATATACACAACAGGATATACAATGATATACACAATAACTTCAACAAATTAACAACAAAAAATTATAATGTAAACAAAAAACCATAGAGATATAAAAAATAGAAAGGAATAGATGGAGCTTTCCTTAAAGTAATAGGTAATATCTATTTTCAAAATAAGAATGATTTTTATATGTAATAGGATGTTAGCTAAGATAAGGGATGAATAAAAGTGTACATTATCACCACTGTTATCTAGAAGTGCTAATTATAAGCAATAAAACAAGAATTAGAAATTGAAGGAATAATAATATATAATCAAGAAACAAAAATATCACTTTTTTAAATGATATGATGGTTTATTTGGAGAACTAGAAAATCAACTAAGAAAACAGTTAGAACAATTAACAACTTTACCAAAGTTTCAGGATTAGAATAAATCCACATAAAATCATCAGCATTCCTATATATTGCCAACAAAATCCGGCAGGAAAAGTTAGAAAAAGAAATTTCACTGAAAATAACTACAGGCAGTATTAAATATCAGGAATTCTACCTGCCAACACACACCCACACACACCCACACACACACACACACACACACACACACACACACACGCATGCACGCACACACATATACACATAAAAACTATATGAACACAATTACAAAACATTTTTCACATATAGATCTAAACAATTGGAGAAATATTAATGGCTCATGAGTAGGCCAAAGCAATATAATAAAAAAAAATACTACCTAAATTAATTTACTTAGTTTCATACCAATAAAACTACCCAAGAATTATTTTATAGAGCCAGAAAAAATAGCAAAGTTTACCTTAAAGAACAAAAAGTCAAGAACATCAAAGGAAACAATAAAAAATAGTGAAGGATGGTGGCTTAGTTGTCCAGATTCTAAACTATATTATAAAGCAATAATGATCAAAACAATCTTGTACTGGCTAAAAAAAATAGACTGGCAGATCAATGGAATAGATTAGATATATAACACACAGTAGCTAAAGATCAGAATAATCTATTATTTGATAAACACAAAGTCCAAGCTTTGGGAGCAAAAACTCACCATTTGACAAAAATTTCTGGGAAAACTGGAAAGCAGTTTGGCAAAAACTAGACTTAGACTGATATCTCATACAAAATACCAAGATAAGCTCAAAATGTGTGTGTGTACAAAATTAGAAGGATAAAAGGAAGAGGCAAGGAATTTTTTACTGCAAATTCTTGCTCTCTTGGAGAGAAGAAAGAAAAACTAGGATTAGCGAGGGAAAAGGAGAAACAGAGATGGCAGAGAGACAGAAGATCAGACAGCTTGCACAACTCTTTATCTGACACATATTAGGTGCTAATAAATTGTCTTTTGAATTCAATTGTTTGGGCAACATTTTTTAACAAAATTGTTTTTAAAATGACTTGACACAATCTTATAGCCAAGGATTTGTGACCATGAGTTTAGTCATGCTCCTGATTCAGTACTGTGTGTTTGTTCAAGTCTCAAGGATTTGAGAAAAGATATAAGGAGAAAGTGTTGTGAGGGTGTGTTGAGAGATGAACACTCTGATGCAAAATTCCAACCCTAGGTCATGTCTTACTGAATGTTTGCATCCTGCAATAATTTGCTGTGAGTTCCATTTGTTTCATTGCATTACCTATATTAATCACTGAGTCCAGGCACTTTAAGGATGACCTTTCTAGAGTTTCAGGTGGCCTGGTCCTGAATCATTATCATAAATTCTTCAATTTCTCTACCCAAGTTTTCATGCCTCAGTCATTTGTTCATTGCTTCTTTGTCTATTGTTTTCTATTATTTCTATATATTGTATTCTATTGTTGGTTCAGTTCCTTCGGGTGTCACCTATAGAGTGCCCTTTGATACCAGTCTTGGATCTCTTCTGTTGAATAGGCTCCATCCAGAGTAAGATCACTTTCAGATAATACTTGACAAAATCATTGCCTTGGGCCTCTTGTCAATTTTTACATTTATCTGGTGTGCTGGTTTCAAAGGTATTTCTATAAGTCATTAGCCCATTTGCCAAGAGTTTTAAGTATCTATACATCCTTGTGCTTCTTCACCAGAAAGCATTATTCTCTCCAAAATTGCTTCAGGGTGACAGGTTTTTCATTTCATTACTACTGCTGTTAATATCATTATTTTTGATAATATTGTTATGATTACTCACTTTCATTATTTTCATTTCCCCTTAAAGCCTTTCCTTGATTCACTGTAAAATGGAGCTAAACTCAGCTGAAATTCTCAAGAGATTGGTCAATAAAATGGAAATTCTGACTTTGACCCACTAATCTAGAAACACTTTGAGTTTGGTCCTTGTGACAGATTATGTATCTGTTACTTAGAGACCAGTCTCTGCACATGGGGAGAAGCTTAGCACCAGATACTTGGATTTGGAAAGAGGATTTTTCCCCCCAGAGTATCTCCTGAAGATGATCTGTTAGGTTAGACTCCGAGAGTATGATTAGTCCAAACCTGAATTGGTATAGGCCATGAGTCCTTGAAGTACTGAAGTATTATTGCTGCTGCTGCTACTACTGTTGTTATCATTACCTTCATCATCATCATTAACCACCCTGAATACCTTTAAGATTTATGTTTATATCTCCTAGTAATCTGATCTCCTCCCTTAATCCTCCAGTCTTGTCAGCCAAGAGATTCCCCCAAATATTATTTGGCTTTGTCAAAGTAAATGAAGAGAAGCCTGTTTCAGGGAAGCCTGAATTCAAGTCTCTCTGCCCCCCCCAAAAAAAAAACTGTTGTGAGACTCTGGGACAATTGACAAACCTTTCAAAAGGTGCCTTCAAACTACTCTCTAAGTACCCTACAATGCAGAGTAAGACCTCATATTTGGTAAAGGGGATTCACTCTTTGGGAGTTCCCTATACAAAAGAAGTCATGAAAGAAGAGGAAGGAGGCAGAAGAGGAGGCAGAGGAGTTAAAAGGAAGAAGGAAGGAGGAGGAGGAGGAGGAGGAGGAAGAGAAGGAAGAGGAGGAGGGAAAGGAGAAGGAGGAGGAAGAGGAAGAGGAAAGGAAGAGGAGAAAGAAAGAAAAAGAAGAAAGAAAGAAAGAAAGAAAGAAAGAAAGAAAGAAAGAAAGAAAGAAAGAAAGAAAGAAAGAAAGAAAGAAAGAAAGAAAGAAAGAAAGAAAGAAAGAAAGAAAGAAAGAAAGAAAGAAAGAAGAAAGAAAGAAAGAAAGAAAGAAAGAAAGAAAGAAAGAAAGAGGAGGAAGAGGAGGAGGTGGTGATGATAATGATGACAGTGGTGAGGATGGTGAGGATGATGATAATCTGGAAACTCAGGCCCTGGAAAAGCTGGAGGAGTGACTCTGATAGTTGTTTTCCAAAGTTGAGATAGGAATTGGATATGTCTGGAAGCTTCAACCTCTATGAATTGTTCTCTGTCCCATTGCCCATCTCACTAAAAAAAAAAAAAAAAAAAAAAAAAAAAAAAAAAAAAAAACTGCTTTATCCCTCCAATTCCTCACATTTTTTCAATTTCATTGTATTTTAAACACATTTTTCCTGACATTTTTCTCACAATATTAAGCTCTCTCTTTGCAACTAAGAAAAACTCAAAATCTAAACCAAGCTTAAAAGTGAACTCACCTAATAGCATATGAACCCACCACCGTAATTCCCTATCTCTCATCCCAGAACATAGAAATGTGACTAATCATCTATTCTCTCAGATCAAGACTGTCACAATCAAGTGTCTGAAACGCCTTTCTTTCACTGAATTCACTTTCTAAGAGCAGGTTGGTGTCAGAATTGTAGGGAATGTGTCTGTTGGGCCACTTTCCAAGGACTGTGGAGATAGTGTTTTCACAAGTCATATAGGACCATTCCAATCAACCAACAGCTAAGTGTCCACAAGCAGAAGAGCTTATTTTGTGCTGAGCACTATAGCTCTATATATAAATGGCCACACTCTGGAGAAGTTTACCAGGACATGTGTTTGACAACAGGACCTCATCCTCTCCTCCCTGGAGGCTGTGCTCAATTTGAAGAAAGGCCTTTTGGAATGCTTTATCACTCTGTTTTCTCTGAAAATCCCCAAAGATGCTAGTCCAGGATGTTCACTTTGGAAGGAATCTTTAAAATCATTTGGTTCAGTTCCACAATTTTGCAGATGGAAAAATGAAGACCCAGAAAAAGAAGGGAATTTACAGTATCATACATGGCGAGCTAGAAAAGATGTCCGAAATCACCTAATCACTCCGTTTCTCCATTTTATAAGGAAACTGAGGCCCAGAGGGGCTAGGCAACTTTCCCAGGGTGACACAGGGAAGAGTATCAGAGGCAGCCCATAAATGGAGGTGCTCCACTTCTAGAACTAGGACTCGCATTTCCTGCCTCTTACTTTTTCCAAAAACGTCCAATACTTTTTTGGAGGAGCTGAGTCAAACCAGGCTTTCTGATTACAAATGCATGGTCTTTCCAACATACCAAGACAACTTTCGCCTCCCTGGCCCTCAATCTCCCCACATGTTCCCAGTGTAGTGTATTACTAGCTAGATCAGTCTCTTCCAACTCCAAAATTTATAATCCCAAATCAAGGATACTTTAAGTGTGGAAAATATATGTCAAGGTCCATTTCACAAAGGCGGCGATTAAATTTCTAGGATTCTGTTTAGTTTTTTCAGACAGAGAAGATAAGTAGTCTAAAACAAGGGCACTGGAGTAATGGCCTCCTTAAAGGGCTGACTAAAGAAGGAAAAGGAGAAGGGAGTGAGAGGAAAAGATCGAGCAGAGACTGAATGGTGGGTATACCAGTACCTAGCAAGGACTCCTGGGAAGGAGGCTTAAAGGTCACTGAATGTATGTGGATGGATGCATGAATAGAGTGGTTACCATCCATTAGTGGAGGGGGCCTGGTATTTGCATTTCCTCCAAGGAGGATGCTGGGAAAGGCTGTAATTGTCAAGGACTCCCCACTTTCTCCAGGTGGAAGGCTGAGGGTTTCCAACACAGGGTGACCACACTGCTGATTCAGACACTGCTGATTCAGCAGCAATCTCTCTCTAGGGCAGGGTTGACACTAGTACTGCTCTATTTTAGGAGAAAATGGACACTGTCCTCTTCCAGGCAGTTGGGGGCGGGGCGGTAAAAGGATCAATCTTTCCAAAGTCTAGGGAGCCCTGGGGCATTTTCCTGGAGACCTTCAAGGTAAAAAAGACATGTTGCAGGGAGGTGAAGAGCCCAGCTCTGAGTACTCTCTCAAAATCCCCATGCCATCAAGGCTCAAGCTCTGAGCTCCCAGAAGTCATTGAGAACTAAGACAGACCAGGGTCAGTGGCTATGAGAGCACCAATCACGTGATCCTCCCCAGACATACCCACCCTCATCAAGGGAATTGAGAAGCTCTCTGCCCCCATCCTCACACCTGCTAAACTTAAAAGTAGATTGGTCCAGTGGGAAGGAGTTAGCGCTTGGAGCCAGACTCCAGTCACTCAAATTTGCTTGGGCAAGTCTCTCGCCCCATTCTGGGGATCAGTTTCCCTCTCTGTGAAATGAGAGCTTAATTGGACTCCCTGGTCTCTAAAATGCCTGCCAGAGGTGACCTCTTACAACAGCTAAGAGCTGAGCAGTGCTTATGTTGAGATTTGTCCAGGAACAATACCAGCTGGTGTATCATGGGTTTCATTGTTACCCCCTCTCCTTCCACTCTTTCTGCAGCACGTCCTCCCTTCTCTGCTTTCCAGGCTGGTGCCAGTACGTTCCACTTCTCTTTTCTTACCAACCTACTCAATCTAGTCCCTAAAATGCTAGAATTTTGTGAATGAAATGTCCCCAATCCTACCTAGAACTCTCGTTTTACAGATGAACAAAGGACAGTTCAGGGGAGGGCCATGGTTGTGCAACTGGTATGTGCCAGAGAGAAGAAAAGGTTTCATTCCTCTTATTTTAGGGAAACTCCCACCCCTCCCTGGGTCCTAGATTTTCACTGTGTAAAGTCTGCTCTCTGCCTCTGGCATATATAGACTATTTTTCAGACTGCAAATCCCGATAGAAAAATCCACTTTTATCAACATTCCCCGGACCAGCCTTCTCCTCCACAGTGCCCCAGAGAGATGCAGCTCAGTCAGGGGGCAGAGGAAGCCCAGGAGGCTCGGGACGGAGGTGGGGAAGGTGTCTGGGGAATTCTCCCCAGCCTCTGTTGACATTC